>NC_136794.1:43844424-43896924 GCF_951216825.1 Electrona antarctica | reverse complement strand
TTGGCAACCTGGCTGAGTGGCCCTATTGTTGCACTGTCCTGTCCTGTCCTGCACTGTACTGTACTGTACTGTACTGTACTGTACTGTACTGTACTGTACTGTACTGGACTGGACTGGACTGGACTGGACTGGACTGGACTGGACTCCGCTGTACTGTAGTGTACTCCACTGTACTGTACTGTACTGTACTGTATTCCATTGTACTGTACTGTATTCCATTGTACTGTACTGTACTGTACTCCACTGTACTGTGCTGTACTCCACTATACTGTACTCAACTGTACTGTACTCAACTGTACTGTACTCAACTGTA
This sequence comes from Electrona antarctica, assembly GCF_951216825.1. Taxonomy (NCBI): domain Eukaryota; kingdom Metazoa; phylum Chordata; class Actinopteri; order Myctophiformes; family Myctophidae; genus Electrona; species Electrona antarctica. Next base: position 43,896,611 of record NC_136794.1, on the reverse strand, counting down.
CTCCACTGTACTGTACTGCACTGTATTCTGCTGTACTGTACTGTACTGTACTGTACTGTACTGTACTGTACTGTACTATTGTTTGTTTTGCTTGTTTTTATTTCCGTCTAAAAGCAAGCATGGCAAGTGGCAATGTTTCTATATACCAAGTTGCTTGGATGTCGTAAATGTGGCAACCTAGCGGGAATAGTATACTGTACTCCTCTGTACTGTAGGCCTCTGCACTGTCCTGTCCTGTCCTGTCCTGTACTGGACTGGACTGGACTCCGCTGTACTGTACTCCACTGTACTGTACTGTACTGTATTACATTGTACTGTACTGTACTGTACTGTACTGTACTGTACTGTACTGTACTGTACTGTACTGTACTGTAATGTACTGTACTGTACTGTACTCAACTGTACTCCACTGTACTGTACTGCACTGTATTCTGCTGTACTGTACTGTACTGTACTGTACTGTACTGTACTGTACTGTACTGTACTGTACTGTACTGTACTGTACTGTACTGTACTGCAGTGTTTCCCAACCTTTTTTGTCCCAGGGCACACTTTTCATAGCCTAAAAATCTCAGGGCACACCTAGATATACGGTGTATAGGCCTATCTATATACATACATATGTGTATGTATGTGTGTGTACTGTACTCCACTGTACTGTACTGTACTGTACTGTACTGTACTGTACTGTACTGTACTGTACTGTACTGTACTGTACTGTACTGTACACTGTACTGTGCTGTACTCCACTGTACTGTACTCCACTGTACTCTACTGTACTGTACACTGTACTGTGCTGTACTCCACTGTACTGTACTCCACTGTACTCTACTGTACTGTATTCCACTGTACTGTACTGTATTCCACTGTACTGTACTCCACTGTACTGTGCTGTACTCCACTGCACTGTACTCTGCTATACTGTACTGTACTCTACTCCACTGTACTCTACTGTACTCCACTGTACTGTACTCTACTGTACTATGCTGTACTCCACTGTACTCTACTCCACTGCACTGTACTGTACTCCACTGCACTGCATTTAACTGTACTGTACTCTACTGTACTGTACTGTACTGTACTCTACTGTATTCCATTTTACTGTACTGTATTCCATTGTACTGTACTGTACTGTACTCCACTGTACTGTACTCCACTGTACTGTGCTGTACTCCACTGTACTGTACTCAACTGTACTGTACTCAACTGTACTCCACTGTACTGTACTGCACTATATTCTGCTGTACTGTACTGTACTGTACTGTACTGTACTGTACTGTACTGTACTGTACTTCCACTGTACTGCACTGTAGGTTCAAGGATATAAGAAAAAAGCTCTACAACGCCAACGTAAAAAACTGATTTAGACAACCGTCACAGCTCCTCGTCACATTTAACGGAGAGACGACAACATTCACGAGCCCCGACGAGGCCGACACTTTCTATGAAGCTGTGATGCGGCCTGCTCAGAGCTACGGCCCAGCGCCGCCGGCTGAAGATGATGTTGGTGAGCTTGCCCCCCCCCCGCTGAAGCTGGGGACGACGAACCCGCCGTGTCATCCGAGGCTGAAGACGGCGCGCAACACGCGTAATGGTGAGACTACTCCAACTCTCCAAGGGAGCTCCCTTCTACTGAGGACGTAAGGTAGACTACGTCTAGGCTATTCACTTGAACGGGGAGATATTATTTATGAAAGAGACTGTGATTATTGAATAAACCCTCATAATGAACAGAACAGCAGCACAGATCACAGGCTGGCCAGATCAGTAGGCTAATAAACGCGGACCTATAGTATATAGCCTACTACGGCCCTCAAAATAAAAGGACACAAAAGCACAATAGATAAACAACTATGCGCTGACAAAGTCTTACAAAACAGCGTGTTCCGATATTCCTAAAATGCTTTGTGCTGTACCCTCTGTCTGCCCGTCTTTTTACTATTAAATCTTATTGTATTATTCTAGACCAAATTAAGAGTGACGGGCGGTCCCAATCACTCACGCACGTGACGTGCTGGTTGAACTATTAACCGAATGAGCGGCTTGATGCGCTGTGTGTATATGGTTTAATCAGATAAAGGAATAATAACCAGACCTAGACTGGCAAACGAATTTGTACAATGGAGACGTGTTAACTTGCTTTGTTTATAAGAGACGGTCACGGCAATGCAAAATAATGATAGTTATAGACTTACACCTGTGAGAACCTCATCTCTTTCCTCGTCAATATACTTTCATTGAAGGGGGTAACAGCACTTTTTTTTTTTTTATTATCTTTTTTATTATTATTATTGTTTGCTTAATTACCCCACGACCTGTATAGGCCACACCTTGAGATACTATTTGATGGACAGTAATTGTTCACTGACTGAGCCCAATGCTTGTTTTGTTTTCTTCTTTTTTTGTAGTAGTAGTAGTTGCCTTTTTCTGTGCGCTGTATTTTCAACAAGGCTATAGCCTATACAACAAGGGTGCTGATCTACGGGCACACGACATGACGCTGTGCGCCGTGTTGTGAGCTTGTAGATCAGTTATTTAAATAATTATCTTCTCTTTATTTTAATTTTTTTGTCTAATTACCTTACACTAAAGAACGCCTTAATAATAATAACACATTTTCTGTTTGTTTATTTGACTTGCTTGTTTTTCACCTTCTCTTTTCCTCCTCTCTATCTTTCTAAACAAAAGATATTGTTACCGAAAATATTTATTTAACTAACATTAAGGTTTGTCCAACTGTTTGGCATGCATGGGGTGGGAGGGGGGAGAGGAGGGATTAAGATATAATTGGCAAATTACACATTTCTAGGGAAACTACAAAACTGCAGAAATGTGAACATATTCTGAGATAGAACAATAACCACTATGGTTTTAAATGAAATTATTATTTTTACTACCTTTTGGGACGACTATAGTGTTTATTTGATCACTTGGTTATTTATTTTGTGTTCTTACCAGTATTAAACCGCAGTGAGGGGAATAATTATGTTAATTAGGATTAGATGATAAGGAGGGTGATAATGACTACTAAAAATGAACCAGAGAACTTTCATAGTAACGATGATGGTGACATCAATAATGGTGACAACAGAGATTGTTACTATTATTAGTATTAGTTCTATACCATAATAGGTATAGAGAAACATTTCACTCATTCATCTTTCTATAGCCAGGGGTTCAACCGATTGATGGTTGCTTAACTCAAATACCTAATTTTCATTCACCTGCATCTTTGTTGATGGCATAATTCCACAATTAACAAAAAAGAAAAGGGGGAAAATCATCTAAGCATTATTATTATCTTCCTACTTTTATGATTTAATTTCCCCTTGAGATCAACTGTGCCACTTCATGTGCCCTCTTTACTATGTTGTTGTCATTGTTGTTACTCTTATCACTATTATTATTATTTTGGTTGTTTATTTATTTATTTCTCTCAGATTGACTCCCCGACTACTGTATTAATATGTTTAAATGGGTCCACTACTAAAGTTACAGTATAAGCTGACGATTAGAAGTTGAATTGTCAGAAAATGGGGCGGGATAGTATAGTATATAGGGTCCTGCATCTAGTCTTAGTTGAGAAGACAGGCTTAGGAATAGGGATGTTTTCAGTTATGTCAGGTTTAGTGTTGTTTAGTTTGTTTAAAATGTTATGTTTGTCTGGGTATATGTTTTACGTTTTTTTTGGGGGGGGGAACTTTGACCCTACACTTCACCTTGGTATATATAGCATTACCGATATGGCCTATTTTGAATATAAAACATGACTTCTCTAAGCACTTTCCTATCTTCGATCGAACCAGTTTACCCATCCTCTACCAGTCTAGCTTATGGCTAATATTTCAAACAGAGGTGTGCGAGTGGGAGGGGATACCTTGAGATTCACTTGTTGGAACACAGGGGGAATGAATGGACCAGTTAAAAGAGGACGCATTCTCTCACACTTGAAGCACCTTCAAACTGAGATAGCTTTCTTACAAGAGACACACCTGACCAAGAAAGACCATAAAAACACATTGGGTTGGTCAAATGTATCACTCCAATTTTGATTCAAAGACAAGGGGCACTGCCATTCTAATCCACAAAAAGATCCAATTTACCCCAAAAGATATTATTACTGACCCCTATGGCCGCTTTGTTATAGTCTCAGGATGTCTTTGTAACACCCCGGTACTTCTAGTTAACATATATGCGCCCAACTGGGATGACGAGGCCTTTATGAACAAGGTAATCTCTTTATTACCCGATTTGAACTCTTATCGTTTGATCCTCGGTGGCGACTTAAATTGTACAATTAACCAATCTCTCGATAGATCTAGTTCAAAGAGAAGACCCCTCACCAAAATGGCTAAAACAATATCCACATTTATGAACTTAATGGGTTGCGTTGACCCATGGCGATTCCAATTTCCAAATATTTTTTTTTCCCCTTTTTCTCTAATGCACACAAGTCCTTTACTAGGATTGATTACTTCTTTATTGATAAACTCCTCCTACCCTCAGTCAAGAATACTGAATACTCAGCAATTGTCATTTCAGACCACGCCCTCTTACTGCTTGATTTAAACTTCTCAAATTTGCATAAGCCACGTCCTCCTTGGAAGCTAAGCCCTCTACTTTTAAACGATCCCAATTTTTGCTCATTCATTTCAAATAAAATTGATGAATTTATTTTAAATAATAAATCAGACTCTGTATCTCCATCTTTATTATGGGAAACTTTGAAAGCTGTAATAAGAGGTGAAATAATATCTTATTGCTCAAAGCACAATAAATTAAAAAGACAACAACAGGTCCACCTATTGGAACGTATTACAAAACTTGACAACGAATATTCAGCTTCACCCTCACCTGAGCTTTACAAAGACAGGTTGAATGCACAAATGCAGTATAACTTACTCACTACAGAGGAAACAGAGAAACTTTTACTGCGCTCACGAGGTCTTATCTACGAACACGGAGAGAAAGCCAGTCGCTTATTAGCACACCAGCTTAAAAAGGATATTGCATCAAGAAATATTTCTCAGATTAAGACACCATCCAACGCATGCACAGTTATTCCTTCAGAGATTAATGACTAATTTAAAAACTTTTACTCTAATTTATATCTCCAGCGGACAATACAGACATGCTGAACTTTCTTGGGGATCTCCGATTTCCGACCCTTCATTCCACAAAGCGTGAATCTATAGAACAACCGCTACAGTTGAGCAAGATAGACTCTATTTCAGCAATGCAAAATGGTAAGTCCCCTGGCCCAGACGGTTACCCAATTGAATTCTATAAATGATTTTCCAACAAATTGGCTCCACTTCTACTGGACATGATTGTTGACTCTCTGGACCAGGGGTCTCTTCCACAAACACTCACAGAAGCATCAATCTCTCTCATTTTGAAACCAGACAAAGACCCATTGAACTGTAACTCATATCGCCCCATTTCGCTCCTAAACACAGATTATAAAATACTCGCAAAAACCTTAACATCACGGTTGGAGATAGTGGTACCAGACATCATTTCAACTGACCAAACAGGCTTCATCAGGGACCGCCACTCCTCCTCTAACATCCGCCGCCTCCTCAATGTCATCCACTCTCCCGCGTCCTTGGAGACCCCGGAGGTAGTGGTCTCCCTGGACGCGGAGAAGGCATTTGATAGGGTGGAGTGGGGCTACCGATTGGAGATCCTCAAGAACTTTGGCTTTGGTCCTATCTTCATATCTTTGATTTCACTCCTTTATTCCTCGCCTAAGGCTTCAGTGGTCACAAATGGGATGAAATCCCAGATGTTCACTCTCTCAAGAGGCTGTAGACAGGGCTGCCCTGCAAGCCCCCTGCTGTTCGCACTCGCAATCGAGCCCCTCTCGATTGCACTCAAATCGCCAACCTTTATACAAGGTATTCACAGATGGGGAACAGAATATAAACTTTCGCTATATGCTGATGATCTACTGCTATACCTATCTGATCCAGTTTGTAATGTCCCAAAGATCATCGAACTTCTGAACAGATTTGGCTCTTTTTCAGGCTATAAGTTACATTTTAATAAAAGTGAATGCTTCCCAGTGAACTGCCTGGCTCGTCAAATACCCAATGATTCCCTGCCCTTTCGGGTAACAGAAATTGGTTTCCGCTATCTTGGAATTCACATCTGTAAGACTACAAATTCCTTGTTTACGGATAATTTTTTACCTCTTGTTGACAAACTTAAACTGGACCTAGATAGATGGAAGATCATGAATATATCCTTGGCAGGTAGAGTGAATAGTATAAAGATGAATGTCCTACCCCGTTTCGTGTACTTGTTTCAAGCATTGCCAATATTTATACCTGTGTATTTTTTCCGTAACCTGGACAAACTCATGTTATGATTTATATGGGGAGGTAAATCTCAGAGAATTAAAAAAGAATACCTACAAAGATCCAGACCTGATGTGGGACTTGCCCTCCCCAACTTTAAGTACTATTACTGGGCTGCTAATATATCTAAGTTGGTCAGTTGGATTCACAACCCTGATTTGGACTGGTGCCAAAATGAAGCCAGTTCATGCTTGGGCACATCTCTATTGGCTCTTATTACATCCAATCTACCCATTTCCCAGAACCGCTATACCTCCAACCCTATCGTTAGGAACACCTTGAAAATATGGTCCCAATTCAGATCCTCATTCAACCTCAGAGAACTTTCTCCCTATAGCCCGATACGTAATAACCACCTGTTCACCCCTGCAATGTCAGACCCAACTTACTCTCTGTGGTCTAGATCAGGACTCGTTAGACTGGAGGATCTTTATGTCAACGGTATTTTTGCTAACTTCAGGGAACTGGCATCCAAATTCAATCTACCCAACTCTCATTTGTTTAGATACTTCCAGATCCGTCACTTCGCCCAGTCACACAATCCTTCTTTTCCTAACATCTCCTCCAAATCTGGAACTGAATCCATCTTAGATGCCCCGTTACAAGTAAAAGGCCTTTTGTCTTATATCTATAACATTATTTCTAATTTAAGGACCACCTCTCTCAATAGAACCAAATCAGGCTGGGAAGGGGAGCTGGGTGAAATCATAACGGATGAGACGTGGAGTAACGCCCTTACTCAGGTAAATAGTAGTACCTCATGTGCCAGGCTAAACTTAATCCAACTTAAAATTCTGCACCGCTCTCATTACTGCAAAGCTAAACTAGCTAGAATGTATACCAGTGTTGACGACAAGTGTGATAGATGCCACTTATCCCCAGCTAACTTAACACACATGTTCTGGTCATGCCCTCAATTAATACAATACTGGACTGCCATATTTCGATCCTTATCAGAAATGTTTAGTATACCCTTACTTCCCTGTCCTGAAGTGGCAATCTTTGGTGTACTCTCTAACAATATTAAGTGTAACAAAAAGGTTCATAACTGTATAGCCTTCCTATCATTACTCGCTCGAAGGAGAATCCTCCTAGACTGGAAATCTTCATTCCCCCCTAAATCAGACCACTGGCTGAAAGATGCCATGTTATTCCTGAATCTCGAGAAAATTAAATACGATCTACGTTGCTCTCCAGGAGGATTCGCCTCCTCCTGGGGTCCGACAATAACCTTGAGAATCTCGAGAATCTGTCAAGTCTTCCGAACACCCCATAGGCCATTTGTTATAAACCATGATGTTCCCCTCTTACTCTGCACACCAACCTCATTCCCCTCTTAACCCTTTCATTCCTTTCTTCTCCTACTTTCTTTCTTTCTTCCTATCTACTTCCAAAATAAACAGCAGTACCCCTTATCTCTTTCAGCCACTCTCTCCTACAACATCATGGAGTCCTTATCTCACTATTCACTTCTGTCTATTTCTCTCTCTTTTCTACTTCTCCTTGCTGGCTATTGCTACTATTTACTTTATAAAAAGGAAAACAAAAGAAAAAAGAAAACCTATAAGGTGAAAGGAGAAGGTGTCAAAGTTCCAAGTGGGAGGGTGGGGGGTTGTTTTCGTCTCGTTTTGTTTTGTTTTGTTTTGTTTTGTTTTGTTTTGTTTTGTTTTGTTTTGTTTTGTTTTGTTTTGTTTTGTTTTATAAAAGAAAAAAAGCATAACATATCACATGTACTGCATTTTTCCCTGTCCAAACCCCTCTACTATGCTTAATAAAAAACCTTAAAATTGTAAAAAACTGTACTGCACTGTATGCCACTGTACTGTACTCCACTGTAATCTACTGTACGCCACTGCACTGTACTCCACTGTGCTGTACTGTACTCCACTGTACTGTACACTGTACTGTGCTGTACTCCACTGTACTGTACTCCACTGTACTGTATTCCACTGTACTGTACTGTACTGTACTGTACTGTACTGTACTGTACTGTACTGTACTGTACTGTACTCCACTGTACTCTACTGTACTCTACTGTACTCTACTGTACTGTGCTCCACTGTACTCTACTCCACTGCACTCCACTGCACTGTACTCCACTGCACTGCACTCCACTGCACTGTACTCCACTGCACTGTACTGTACTGTACTGTACTGTACTGTACTGTACTGTACTGTACTGTACTGTACTGTACTGTACTGTACTGTACTGTACTCCTCTGTTCTGTTCTCTTCTGTTCTGCTCTCTTCTCTTCTGTACTGTACTGTATGGTTCGGTACCATAATGTACCGTTCTGTACTGTATTGTAGCATAGGTATTGCATTGGTAAATATGCCTTTTCCTTTAAAGCCCCTACAGACTGGAATACTTTACCAAATAATATTAGATCCATCTCATCATTCCCAGTTTTCAAAAGTGCACTGTCTTCTTACTTTAAAGTTTTATGTTCTTGCTTTCGGTAAATATGCCATTACATCACCATGTTTATTCCTTTATTTCATTATTTTATTTTGTATTACTATTATCATTATTTTATTTTATTTTTTGCACTCACTGTATAGGACATAGTATTTTTACAGTATATTATTGGATTCAATGCCGTAATGAGGTTGTAAGGTTTTCAAGGTTTGCTATGTAGTGTTTTGTCCTGTCCATGTTAGGTGTATGTAATTTGTTTTGTTTTATGTTTACATGTACAATAATGTTGTGACATGTATCTGTGTTGGGAGCCCCTCGAAAACGAGATGGTTCATCTCAAGGGGTCTTTTCCTAATAAAGAAACTTGAATCATCATACTGGACTGTACTGTATCATACTGAACTGTGCCATACTGTACTATACGGTACAGTACAATACTGTACTGTACAATACTGTGCCATACTGTACTGTTCCATACTGTACTGTGCTGTGCCTTACCATACTGTACAGTACAGTATTCCACTGTACTGTACTGCACTGTACTGTACTGTACTGTGTTCTGCCCTCTTCTCTTCTGTACTGTACTCTGTTCTGCCCTCTTCTCTTCTGTACTGTACCGTACTGTAAGGTTCGGTACCATAATGCACCGTACTGTACTGTATTGTAGCATACTGGACCGTACCGTATCATACTGAACTGTGCCATACTGTACAATACTGTCCCATACTGTACTGTTCCATACTGTACTGTGAGTTACCATACTGTACAGTACTGTACTGTACTGTATTGTAGCATACTGGACCGTACCGTATCATACTGAACTGTGCCATACTGTACAATACTGTACTGTACAATACTGTCCCATACTGTACTGTTCCATACCATACTGTACTGTACTGTACTGTTCCATACCATACTGTACTGTACTGTAGCATAATGTGCTGTACCGTGCTGCTGTGCCCTGTGTATGTGTGCGCACGTGCGTGTGTGTATGTGTGTGTGTGTGCAGTGAAAAGGGGTACTGTACTCCACTGTACTGTACTGTACTGTACACTGTACTGTGCTGTACTCCACTGTACTGTACTGCACTCCACTGTACTGTACTCTACTGTATTCCACTGTAATGTGCTGTACTCTACTGTACTGCACTCTACTGTACTCTGCTGTACTGTACTGTACTCTACTCCACTGCACTCGACTGTACTCCACTGTACTCTACTGTGCTGTACTCCACTGTACTCTACTCTACTCTACTCTACTGTACTGTACTGTACTGTACTGTACTCCTCTGTTCTGTTCTCTTCTCCTCTGTTCTGCTCTCTTCTCTTCTCCACTGTACTGTACTCCACTGTACTGTACTGTACTGTACTGTACTGTACTGTACTGTACTGTACTGTACTGTACTGTACTGTACTGTACTGTACTGTACTCCTCTGTTCTGCTCTTCTCCTCTGTTCTGCTCTCTTCTCTTCTGTACTGTACTGTACGGTTCGGTACTGTACTGTATCATACTGAACTGTGCCATACTGTACTATACGGTACTGTACAATACTGTACTGTACAATACTGTCCCATACTGTACTGTTCCATACTGTACTGTGCTGTGCTGTGCCTTACCATACTGTACAGTACTGTACTGTAGCATACTGTGCTGTACCGTGCTGCTGTGCCCTGTGTATGTGTGTGCGCATGTGCGTGTGTGTGTGTATGTGTGTGCAGTGAAAAGGGGAGGTGCCGGGGAATGAGAAAGTTGTGATGTAATTTGCATCACAGCGAAATGTTGCGCAATAACAGTGTATGTGACAAAAGTAATATTTGTACAGTAAATATGACAGTTGCGTGGATGCCAATGTAGTGCAGCTGGATTCTGGGAGTGTGCAGATTTTTTTTGCATGGAGAGATGTGTGCTAACAGTGTGGTTTGGTAGGAGAAGGAGCACGGATAAACGGCCATGTGCTTGTGTACCCCCTGTTCATTAGGGTAGAAGGATGTGAATTATAAAAAGTATAATGTGTCACTTGTGATAGGGACCAACCAATGATATGATGCAATTTGCTCACAGGCTTGTGGACACAGAGCTTTCTTTTTTTCCCTAGACATTTTTTGCCTTGAAAGTAACCAGGAAATGGGGAGAGAGATGAGGGGGAAGAAACGCGGCAAAGGCCGTCGGGATCGGGAGTCGAACCCGCGGCCCCAGGCTGGATCAGCAGCCTAGGTGCCCAGATGGTTGAGCTAACCGTCAGGCTGGCTCAGCAGCCTAGGTGTTGTACCACAAGCTCCTCACGTTCCTAGTCCCTCCCCTGCACGACGTCATAGGGCAAGGGCCGGGCATCTTCCTCATCCAGCAGCCAGCACAGGTGTGGCTGATTCCAATCAGCCCAGCTGCTCCACAATCACCATCAACAAAGGCTGCCAATATAAGCTGCTGAGAGCCATCTGGTGCCCGACGCTTGGACGTTGACTACTGTGGTTAGTGTAACCGGCAGTTTAGATTCAGTCTCTAGCGTGTTTGTCATATTGTAGATCTGCTATTTTTGCTTTAGAGAGTTTTTCTTTTTGTAGGTCTGCTGTTTTTGTTCTAACTTTGTTCCTCTGTTTTGTTCCAGGCTCCCTCCACAAACCCAGTGTTTCCCAGCTCCACCGCTCCTTCCCAAACACTCTGGATTCCCCTCATGCTCCCAACAACCCACCCCTGACGTAAAGTTTGATTTGAATTAAATGTCCTTTTGTATACTCCTGTCTCAGTGTCTTTGCCTTTTGGGGTCCATGGCACATTTGTACTACATTTGGCAACACTTTGAGCGTAACACTAGGTGCCCAGACGGTTGAGACGGGCCGATACAGAGCTTTCTGCTCTTTATCTACAGTGTATTTCCAGGTTTCTGGTCAAATAAATATTTGGCGCTTCTTTTAACATTGTAATATTAGCTACATGTGTTTGATTTCTGCAACGTGCCGTAGGCATATCTAATTAGCTCTTCGCTATATCGCACCCCTAAAGCAATTGTCCAACGCCAATCCAAATAGTTTAGCAACCGTTGCTAAGGATGGCAAAGCTTTCGTCACCTCAGCTCAGCTGTCAGGGTTATGTGTTGTTGAACACATGCATGAAAACTCCTGTCAGTAAGTTGATTGAGTTGGATACTGTTTCTCCCTGTCATTTTGTATTTCTAGTTTATTGAAATAATGTAATGCACATTTTCCCAGTGCATAGCCTCCACCAGAGCCTACACTACACACTCCATTGCATCTCTGTATGAATTTATAATTGTATTTTACCAAAGGCGCGGGTGGGCGGCCGTGTGCCCCCCTTGCCTCTGGGCCTCAACGCAGTTGCGTTGTCTGCGTCAGGGCAGTTACGAGCCTGGTATCAACCCCTAAATATATATATAATTTTTAAATGACCAGCTCAACATTATTATTATTTTCTGTGTTCACAGAAACAATGTTGGTGTGACGAAGGGGTTCGCTTAAAGGAGCGTTGTTTAGTGAGAGAGACAGAGCAGGCTATCCTCACTGATTATAAGTTAATTGTTGCTGCTAATTCAAGGACAAACCGTCACTGTTTAGAGAGCACAGATCCTGTCGCAGCCTCTTCTGAGTGCCTGCTAGACTTACCAACTACATCAGACTTGCCACTAGGCTTACCAACTACATCAGACTTGCCACTAGATTTACCAACTACATCAGACTTGCCACTAAACAGACCACTAACTATCAGTGATCAGAGTGAAAATATTGACTCACCAGGTGAGTCAGATGCACATTTTGAAAGTATAGCTGGGGATGACGGAATTGAACCTGAACATGTCTTTGACAGTGATGAGCATAATGAAGATTTCCTCATGACAAGTTTAAAATATTGGGCAACATCCTATTCAGTCTCTCTGGTTGTTATCATCTTTGCTGTCCATTTTGAAGATGTTTCACCCCACCCTTCCTAAAGATGGAAGAACATCGCTTGGAACACAACAAAAATGTGCCTACCACTAAGATTGAAGGGGGAGAATACTATCATTTTGGTTTAGTTAAAGGGGTGCTTTCACGGTTGGCATGTTTGAGTTTGCCGGCAACTCTGACAACTCTTAATTTACAGTTTAATATAGATGGTTTACCTTTATTCAAAAGTTTAAACTTCAGTTTTGGCCCATACTTGGAAGTCTCAAATGTGACTACACAAAGTCCCCATTTGTTGTTGGCATTTTTTGTGGTCTAAGCAAGCCAAAGAGTGTTTCTGAGTACCTAGAGCAGTTTGTCAAAGATCTTCAGAATGTACTGTCTAATGGCATTGTTTATAATGACAAGCAATTTGATGTATTTATTTTATTTGTGTGTGCACTCGGATTCTGATGACCACTCGAGTGGCGATGCCAAAAGAAAACGTTTTGCCAAACCACCTGATGTGGGTTTCCCAGGTATTGATGCAATGCATTTATTTTATATAGGCACTCTTGGAACTGATCACTGCTACAGTTAAACAAATTATCTGACAATGTGCCGACAAAAATTGAGCATTTTAATTTGATTGGACTCTTGCAGTTATTCTATAGTTGGACCAAAATATATACATTGTGAATAACATGACAACTAAAATATGTTGTAGGACGGACCCCAAAATCGAGCCGTAAGGCTCTAAAATCCAGCAAACCTCCAGCTGTGCGGCCACTAGGCCAAGAGCCTACAATGAATGGTATGTTGCTATGAATGTTAAAATGCCAACTAGATGACTGTTTAAACATGATTTGTAGCATCTTCAATTCTCACCCTGGCTTACCTTTTTTTAGATTATTTGGATGGTGGCATGATCTACAGCTATTTAGAAGAGTTGGAGACTCCTGATCCAAATAACAGTAAGTGAACCCATATCAGTGTTCTTGTGAGGAGCTAGCTGCATGCAACAGAATACATGTCAATTTACAATGTGTATGCATTCCAGCCCACTACAAAAATCCAAAGCCTTCACAACTTGCAAGCAATGCCACAATAATAAATGTGTAGTTGTTGATGGGTATTTTCTTAAATTATGATTTATAGTTTCATATTTTATATATTTTATATTTTATGTTATGGATCTTATTACTATGTTAAAAAAGACCTTGTAAATCTTGTATCTGGTGCACAGGACTGCCCTGTCACACAGTGATGTCATATCAATATGTGCGTGTGTATTAATTCCACTATCAGCTGTCTCCAGATTGTCATTATACCAAAAGGGAAATAAGATTGAATGGAAAACAACACGACAACAACCTTGCTCTTAAAGATGAGGATAAACATACACTCTCACCCTATGAGATAAATGGACAACAGAATCCTAATCACGGAACGTGATTAAAGTCGAAAACAGGATTCAGACCATCGGACGCCCATGACAGCCTGATGACATCTTACACTGATGGGACCTTTCAAACTATTGAAATGTGACAGCTGAATCCTAATCAATGACATGTTTTTCAGTATATATGTTTGTGCAAAATGATATGATGACATTCAGAGCACTTAGGAGAATTCTCTCTCCTCTATCCTTTACCGTTGTACACGCTCTGAATCTGAAGAAAGAAACTAAAGAAATCTGAGAAATACTTTAAGAACTTGTCTTGTGTCAAAAAATCCTTTCAGGTTTTTTACATTACCCTAAGTTCATCTTTTGGGTTTTGATGGTGTTCTCACTTTTCCAGTGAAGTCTTATAAGGTCGAGGTATTTGCTCTCTTGGCTATTTCCATAGCCTCAGCTATAAATCGAACAGTTGTACATAATGCTTTTATATTGAGCACTCTATACAACTTATTTTGCATTTCCCCTTGTAGATCTGGTTACTAGCAACTACCGGCAATCGCTAACTGATGAAGTTCATAATGGTGAGTTATCAAGCAGTCTCATAACATATTATTCTGGCATGTTTAAAATATCTGTATTGTCTCGCATTGTCTTTGATATTTGTATTAAAGTAGTATTTGGGGCAGTGCATTTTGCTTTCATCCATTTATTTTATCCCTGGGTCAGAGAAATGCATTAAATCTAGAGAAATCAGATGAATGGAAATCAAACATTTTCTCACATGGGGGGTTACAATAGCGTAATTTGCTAATAACTTTGTGTATTTCCTACTGTGTTTCAGCTGAGATGCCAGGATTTGCTACTGCCCAGTACCACCAGCTCCAGTCCCCACAACTGCATGTCCAGCAGCTGCAGGATCAAGTAGTGGTATGATACCGTACTCTTTCAGTAACAGTGTTTTGAGAGACGGATACAACTCACTTAGTGATTATGACATGTATGCTAGTTTGACTGACAATTCAGATTTTGTATTTATTTTTCAGACATCCTGGGTTATAGTTGACAACATATGCTGCCACATCAGGTTGTGTTTCTACTCCTAAACTATAGTGAAATATAACTAATTGTTTCTACAGGGATGTCGGGATACAGCTCAGGGCAATACAACAGTCCCCCTGGTCTCCCACAACGTGCACAAAATGGTATGCCATTGTATTCCTCACTATGGAACCCAATTTACTACATGCATGTAAAGTGAGCTATTTGTAGACTAATTAAATCACACTGTCATGTTTTGTGTAAATGTTGCAGCATTTGTTTCCCCCTCTAGACTTCTTTAGAGGAAACTATACCACCAGTTTGATCCAATGCAGTCAAACTACAGTGAAATATAACAATGATTTTGTTTCTGTGTTTCAATATTTTGTTTCTACAGGGATGTTGGGATACAGCTCAGGGCAGTACAACACCCCGCCTGGTGTTCCACAGCGTAGACAACATGGTATGCCATTGTATTCCTCACTATGGAACCCAATTTACTACATACAGTACATGTAAAGTGATCTATTTGTAGACAAATTAAATCACTCTGGTCATGTTTTTTTGCATTTGTTTTTCCCTCCAGACTTCAGAGGGAACAACATCATCCACCAGTATGATCCAATGCATTCTGTGCCTAATCATGGTTGCACTGGTAAGTGAACAAGACTGTCATCTAACATTTGTAGACATTTTCTGATGTGTATGTGTGACAGGTTTGATCTCTTTTCGGATGATGATCATTTGGACTTAAACTGTTATCCGTCTATAGTACTCTATTATACACACGCGTGCCTAACTACACCTAACATCAAAATGTGTGCAGTGATTAAGTTGCATGAATGTTTGTGTTTTACAGATAGAACCACACAGATGGCCAGCGATGACGGGCAGCTTATGAAAGGCAAGTCTATTGGACATGGTGTAATTCCTCATGTGTCATTTGCAGCTTATTTTTATTTCTCACTTAATGATTTTAACTCTTCTGAAGACCTTGCCATCCAGAAGATGAATTCAATGCTGAAGTACTTGCGGTGGTAAAGGATCTGTCCAGAGATGTGCAGTTCATCAAGAACGAGTTGGCTGAGGGCAACATGACACCGTGTGGGACCAGGGGACACCGGGTGGCCACCACAACCCCTATGCTCCCCTTCCAGCTGCCAATCGCCAGTGAACAAGACTTCAATGAGGCAGAATCATTACTGATGGAACAATCAGTCCGTCAAATGATGGTAATTTATTGAACTGCATTCATTTATCAAATGTAGATAATTTCAGTGTGGTCTTGTTTGTTTTTTCCTCAGGGGAAAAATGTGTTTAGTAGTAGGGGAGGCTGAGCAAAAGGACACGCACATCTATATACCTATATAGGCTGGATCAGAGTAAAGTCATACATGAAATGTGTTTAGCACTTTCTAGTCCACAAGTTCAAAACGTGTCACAGAGCATGTACGTATATCTGCTATTTATTAAACGTTTTGAAATTGTTTTATTTTTTTCAAATATACCGTTTACATATGGACAGGAGGGTTAATGTGGTTAAACATAACGACTGGCATGGACACTATGGGCTGGAATATCAGTGCATGCATAAAGTGTGTGTTAGTTGCGCTGTGTTCATAAAATAAATGTTATGCTGTTTCTAACGCAGGGCCTTAATTTTCTTCTCTCTGATTTAGATTTCTCTCCTGGCTTTGGTAGGAGGCACCAATTCAGAGAACCTGATCAGACTGATGTTGAAAACTGCTATGACCAACGCCCTGGCCAGTGCATGGGTTCAACTGGGCTGGGAAGAAAGACGAGCGTTGTTCAGAAAGCAAGAAGCCATTCAAGCACACACTACAAGGCTGCATGTTTGGTGAGCTTCTTCCCCTGCAAACTACTTCATAGGTTAAGTTTAGGTAGTGAGGCATGACTGTCTGCTGGTGATTCAGAATATAATTATGCTGTTGCAAAAACTTAAAAAAAGTGTTATGTTGGAATAAAGTGACGGGGAAAGTGCAACCTATAAGAAATGGACAACGTAATTGGTGAGCTTTAGAGGTGCATGGATACACATTGTATTGCCTAGATGGCAATTTGGGGTTTAGATCAATGGTAGAGCAGTGCTTCTCAAATGCATTCATGTTGACAACCAAATTGACCGTTATTGGCCTGTGGACCCCAATTTGAAAAGATTTGCCAAATCCTTCAAATGGCCAACTATGGTTTAATAGTTGTTGTTTTTTTGTTAAAAAAATATTTTTGTTGTTTTTGTCTAACATGTCAGTGGAATGTAAGAGGTTGGCATATTTGTTTTACTGCACTTGGATGTCGGTCGTTTGTTACTGTGGAGTCTGGACCCCCTTACCTGGTTAACTGGTCATTGATAACTGGCAGTATGATGAGACCCTCTTGAAAGAAAAATGTAAAGATTGTAGACATCTCTCAAAGCCATGGTGACAATTCCAAACCTCCCACATTGAACAGTGTGCTATCAATTGCCTTATCTGGTTATTTTAATCTCTGAAAAGGCATGGTGTCAACCTGTTATCAGTGTCACAAACTATATTTGTCACCATATCACCCCCACCTAGTTTAGAGAGTTGCTCAGGGACACGTTGCTGGCTGTCTAGTTTGACCTATGACTGTTTTCCGAAATAAAATGTAATATTAATGCCATGTTGTCATTTTTAAGTTTGTGTTCACACATTTTTGGAAATATGGTAATGTAAGAATTTTGAACCGCTAATACACCATCTGCCAACAATAGAGCGTCGCAGTCCAGCCCCTACCATCGACCATATATCCTAATTTAGATGATGGTTGAATCAACATTGATATAGTATCAGTTATGGTTGGAAACCTAACGTTGATTCAACATGTAAGTCATAGACCACTTTTTGTATAATTTCAATGTCAGGCTTCAACATGGATTCAATATTTCTGCCTAACCATATTTCAACGTTGATTCACTCATATTTTGCTATCTGAATTGAACTGATTTTAATTGGCTGCCGTCTCACTTGTTGTGAAGAAGTTCATTTGGTCCAGAGGTATGCCAAACTTCTCCGCCACTCTCCTCCTCTCCTCAAAAGGTATGCCAAACTCCTCCACCATTCTCCTCCTCCTCTCCTCCAGAGGTATGCCAAACTTCACTCTCCTCCTCACTCCCTCCGTCTCCTCTCCTTTATCGAACAGCTTCACCTCAACCTTGACCTTCTTTTCTTTATTTTTATTTTTTTCCTTGGCCATGAGGTCGATCGCTTCTGAGAGAGAGAGGGAGAGAGAGACATGATCTTCCATCACCCTTTTTCAAATCATCATGGTGTCTTATGGCTGAACGATTTCACCTGAAAAAAATGATTTTCTCAAATATGTTATTTTATTTTTTAAATGCAAACAAATGTCCCATAGCTGGTGGTGTCAGAGGCGTTGCATAGCAACCGGATCAATGTTAACAGCTGCTGTGGGGCTCAACCACTATATAGTATAGTATACGAGGGGGTACGAACATGTTTGTACGTAGTTGATAACATCCCATAGCTGGAGAGTAAGAGTATGTTCGTACTTCGCAGAGAAATAATTAACATCATCCAATTTAATTCCCTTTTTATTTTTTACATTTTGGAAAAAATACCCAATTTAACACTGAGGTTCCCACTCTTCCTGCACCATTTGCAATGTGAAATGTCACCGAATCTGTAATCCTTTTCCATTTTGCTTCTGTCTTGTCATATGGGCCATGTGAAAAATAATGATGCACCATATCTCTCTCTCTTAAACTGTGACAGCTGATGCTTTTATTGTGAGAGCAAAAGTTTCAGAACGTCTCATCCTGCATATGAGCTTGCAGATCAGCTATTTTCAGAATGCAACACGGCGTACGGCGAAGCAAAAGTTTCTGAACAAAGTTTCCTTTTTTCCGCGTGCTGAAAATAGCCAATCTATAAGCTCACAACGTGTTGCGGAGGCGAGGCGTTCTCCTATATTTATAGGGGACCGAAAAGGATCTGTATTTCTTCTTAGGAGCTGGGGGAGGGAGTAATGAACTTAGTCAGTAACTTGAGCCTAGTGTATAGTTAGGTACCTCCTTCTTATGATTCCAAATACTTACTCGCAAAATAGGATACTTACTGTATGAGATATTAACCTGTAGTATTATTATATTCTTAATGATGTACTAGCCCTGCACAAATGCTGTACTAATGTTGATCCCTTGTATTCTCTACACCTTATATGAAGGTGATATGACGTCATCCGTTTCGTGGCAACAGTATTGATAAGGTGTGAGCTTTTTTCGGTGGCACGTTATGATTAATCCAACAACAACAAGTTTACCTCAGTGTTTGGGACATGTTCTGTGTCTGCGTGGAACATGTATTTTTTATGTCCAGTGTATTTGGTATTTAGTTATAAAGACAACATAACTATAACTAAATGTATTTGGAATTAAATAAAATGTGACTTTTCAGGATTCCAAATAATAATAATAATAATAATAATAATAAAAAAAAATTAAATTCAAATATGACATTTTGCATGACGTCCAAACAGGAAATTACATTGAATGTTGCCCAACAGGCGCTCCCATCCTGTGGAGCAGTGCACTCTGTTATGATATCAATAAAGTTCCGTCCTTTTATTAAACTCCACCTATTTGATAGGACGGAGACCTCTGTTTATGCCACTGAGGGTGTTAACAGTTTTGTATTGAGTTGTCCTTGAAATTCTGCAAACTGTTAGTAAATACTTCAATCAAACTCTAAACACACAAACAAGACTTGTTTTGACTGCTGCAATGATTGTGGACAGCCTCTATAAACATGTTCTTATTTGTTGAAAAATATAATTTGGCAACAAAGTATGATTTGATTGAAATGAGTGACTGTGATGGTAACAAGACAACTCACCCTTTTTGCACCTCCAAGTGAGTTGAGGTGAGTTGTCCAGTATGAATGTGACGTGACCGATCATATTGTGTTACAATTACTATAGCAGCAATCTTTTGCAGTAATTTTGGGACAAATATAGCAGCATTTTTCCTCAAAACTATTTAAATATTATACAAAATAAATGTAAATGTGTTTATAAAAGTAGCAGCTCTGTTTACATGTGGCCTGCAGTAGGTCTAGAGGTCTACTCGACAGCATGGTCTACATCAGTGGTTCCCTAAGTGGGGTCCGGGGACCCCCAGGGGTCCTTGAGGGAGTTCCAGGGGGTCCCCAGCTAAATGATAGTTAGGAACCAAATGGACCCTTGTGGGTCTGTAACTCTGTCTGTAACAGTGATTTTATAATATAAATCAGAGATAGAAATGCTATTTAATTAAATGGGCCTAATTCAAACTGGGGGTCCTTGAAATTAAACGTGTTGAGAATCACTGCTAGAGCCGTAAAAATCTTCTCTTATGGGGGTCCCTGGCATGTCTTCAAATGGGGGTCCGCAGGCAAATAAATGTCAATTTATGGGTCCTTGACATGAAAAGGTTTGGAAACCACTGGTCTACATCATTGGTTTTCAACCCTTTTCACATAAAGGTCCATTATTTAATTATTCAGCATTTGAGCCACGGACCACCATTTGATGACATTTAGCCTCTCAGACCCATCTGAGCCACGGACCACCATTTGATGACATTTAGCCTCTCAGACCCATTTGAGCCACGGACCACCGTTTGTTGACATTTAGCCTCTCAGACCCATTTGAGCCACGGACCACCGTTTGTTGACATTTAGCCTCTCAGACCCATTTGAGCCACGGACCACCGTTTGTTGACATTTAGCCTCTCAGACCCATTTGATCCACGGACCACCATTTTATGACATTTTATGACCCAAAACTTTTATCCACAACTCCATGCTGTATTGATGTTGGTATAGCATAATGAGAGATAAACAGGCAAACGTTGATCAAAAATGTCTTCTACACCACCTGACGGGAAGGCCATCATGAGCCTAAGAGCCTTCATCAGAGGGCAGCAGGTGCCATGCCGGGCGATAAACGTCAGGGAGAGCGGCCTGCAGCCGCAGCAGGTGGATGGCATTAACCGAGGGTCCAAGGACGGCATGGAGGTCCATGTTTCCTCCTCCCATGCATCACCCCTCATGATGTCCGCCACGACCACTCCATACGTTTTTGCCAAACGGCCAAGACCCAGAGCAAGAAGTGGGGCGATGAACGTCATGGTACGTCTTTACTGTATTGACAACAAAACTCACCATGTAGGCTACCCAAAACTCACTCACTGCGTCTACAAAAGTAACGCTCCCCAAACGAGATAGCGCCCCCTGCAGCTCAATGACAGTTATCATTAAATACACTAGTAGGCCTAATAACGTTTTCACATCAAGGTCCATTATTTATTTATTCATGAATCATCTGATCCACGGACCACCATTTGATGACATTTAGCCTCTCAGACCCATTTGAGCCACGGACCACCATTTGATGACATTTAGCCTCTCAGACCCAAAACTAAAGAATAGGCTATTTTGTTGTGGAAAAGATATTTTTACCACAATTCCATGCTGTAGGCTATTGATGTTGGTACCACTTGGAGAGATGAGGCAAACGTTGATCAAAATAACATTTTATAATTGTGTAGTCTTCTTGTAAATTAACTAATGCAGATGTCATGCTGGTAGATATATATATATATATATATATATATATATATATATATATATATGAAATACTTTAACATATCTGCTTACACATGTACAGTAAAATAAAAGGTATATTTTAGTTAATTTAACCATTTTTAATATCACAATGACAATGATCCAACTGTCATTGTGTAGGCCTATGTAATGTATTTGAGGGTGTTAAATAACATTGCGATTTATTATTATTATTAACTTCTACTACACTTACACTACATCTCAGAGACAAATATTGTACTTTAACTCCACTACAATTATTTGAAAACTTTAGTTACTAGTTAATTTGTATTTTTATTACAAAACCTACAGCAATCTGGGAACCCATCTGCAAAAACAAATGGAAAATGGCAGCCCCTTGAGTCAACAGTTTGTCTCAAGAGACTAAACATACAGTAGGGAAACCACCTTAGATTTAGGCCATTTGAAAATGGCCTAAATCTACAAGTTCCCAATTGTGAACTTGTAGATCCATTTTCAAAATATGTTTTATACATTTTAAGCATTTGAAAGCGACTGTGGCTCAAGAGGTAGAGCAGGTCGTCCAATGATCCATGGGTCGGCGGTTCGAATCCCGGCTCCTCCTGGCTACATGTCGAAGTGTCCTTGGGCAAGACACTGAACCCCAAATTGCTCCTGATGTGCTGGTTGGTACCTTGCATGGCTTCCGCCGCAATCGGTGTATGAATGTGTGTGTGAATGGGTGAATGTAATGCACAATCTATGTAAAGCGCCTTGGATAAAGGCGCTATATAAATGCACCATTTACCATTTATTCTACATAGAGTACTTTCTGCTTTTGGTACTTTTAAGTGCATTTTGATACCAATACTCTTACCTAAGTAAAGTTTTATTACCATACTTTTACTTGTAACAGTATTTCTACATTGCAGTATTCATACTTTAACTTAAGAATGTTTTCCACTACTGCTCACATAGGTTTAAGCAATGTAAAGACAAAGTAAACTGTTCAAAACCCACAGCTCATCAGTTTCAGCTTGCAGCTGGTGCTTGATTACTAAACGTAATTGTGAGCTATATGACAGACTAGGGATGGGAATGATCAATTCATTGATAACCTTAGATTAACTGGTTAGTTGATAGGCGGCATTTTTATAGTTTATTTCAATCTGAGAATCTTAATTTCCCCCAATGTCTAACATAAAATACATTTTGCTGATATAAATACAAAAGGCATATTATATTCCTCAATCAAGTATTTATTTGACCATTTGAGATACAGGGCCAGTCAATGGCATCTTTGTGAGGAATAAAATGAAATGGAAAAGTGCACTGTTCACATGCTAAAGCAGAGTTTCTGTGGCTACCAAGGTGTGTGTGTGTGGGGGGGGGGGGCTTTCTTTTTAACCAGCCCACATGTGCTTTCTCGGCCATGAGCAGACAGCATTATGAGAACTACAGTTGTTCCGATAACACCCTCAAGTACTCTTACTTGGAACTGGCACGATACTCAACAAGTCTGACCCAACACTGCAGCAAATCGTCAAAAACAACCGATCTACAAGCATAAATGACAACTGACAAGTGTAGATTGGAGATCCATCTGTCTGAGGAAAACAAAAGTAAAAAGTATCAGGACAACTCCAGAAAGAACAGCAGAGATGTGTAATCATGTCGGATATGTCAATCCATGGTAATAATTAACAATGACACATGAATTAAAACATAAAACAAAATAGAGAATAAAGCATTTTGGCTCCAACGTTGTGTTCAATGACACGCATACATACATATTATACACACACATCCTTAAGACACAGGTACATTGTTTTGGCGAACCCACATTTGGGTGAAATTTCAAAGAAATAAAGCACTTTAAAAATAAAGCATATTGAATTGTATAGGTTAGAAAATACATTTACATTGCTGGGATCCCTGATTGTGTCTAACGTACAGAAGTGGAAAAACCCAAAGGTGTTTCTGTAGGCTGTCGCCAGAACCTTGAAAAAAGAGATTTCATTCACATAATATGCCTTTCAAAAATCAGACCTGTCTTTAGTGAGTGGTGCTGTACAGTACTTGTGCTGTACATACTGTACAAGCCCTCCTCCCTGGCCTGTGCGTTAGGCTGTGCAACAGTGACACTTGGTGGTGAACAAATGCTATAACACTATTTTCGTGCTCAGACACAGCCAGGGGACACAGGGACCTGTCTATAGGAGTGGTTGCACCACTCAAAACAGCCTAACCAGTAAGTGTACAGGGTACAGGGTTTGATGAGGTCAGATCAACATATTTTATGTCAGAACAGGCCAGCTCCATATATGGAGATCTAAGGTTGGCAGCGGGGGAAGTGTCTTGAGTGTACAGGCTTTGATGAGGGCCTAGGTAGGGCTGGGCCTTAATTTCCGGGCCTGTTGAGAACTCTAGTTTTCACCAGATGCACAAATAACTTTGGGGCAGGCCTATCTAAAGTTTAAATGGACAGGCATCAGTCAAAAGGGAGACATCAAAGAGGAAGGATGGATGGAGAAGGATCCATCCATCCATCCATCTTCAACCGCTTATCCGTAGTCGGGTCGTGGGGGCAACAGCTCCACCAGAGTGCTCCAGACTTCCCTCTCCAGAGCAACATTAGTGACTTCCTCCTGGGGGATTCCGAGACGTTCCAAGGCCAGTGAGTCGATGTGTTTCCTCCAACTGCGCCTTGGTCTGCCCCGGGGTCTCCTCCCAGTGGGATCAACATATGGAACCACCAGGTTCTGACATATATCCATATGCAGTACTAATATTGATGACATCAGGGATCTATATGGACTCAATTGCGACAGCAGGTCGCATTTATGACATCAAGGATCTCCATCCCTGATGTCACGAGACCTGAGCACCATACAGTTAAGTATGTAGGGGCTTTTGAGTGATACACTGACTGAATAAGTACTCTGAAAAACAATAAAATAAAAAGGTATCGGGACAAGATAAACAGCAGAATATGATTAATTGTAAACTTTGATGAAGAATCTCTTAATGATCGATTAACCCATTTAGGACAGAAAACTTATTCTACAAATGTCTTCTAAATCATGACAGTTTTCTGAAAAACCTATGTTTCTATGTCAGTGGTGCACAATCTATTTCATGTCAAGGGCCCCAAAAATTATATGAAATTGGCCCGCGACCGTGATCTGAAAATATGTTGTTCCAGGGAACCCCAGAAGCAAAGACATGAATTAAAAATGTTCGTTGTAAAGTATAACAATGCTTAAAACACCAAAAGGGGTTCCTGTCCTGAATGGGTCAAACAATAGACTAGTCTCGCTCATGTGCATTTGGGAAGTTACAAATGTACACCTCATCACCGGATTTTAAAACAATGCATTTCTGCTCTATCTGGTCTACTGAAAGTAGACACACTGGCGAAAAAAGGCATTGATTTACACGTCTGATGTGTTCTACAAAACTAGCTACAACGTGAAGCCTTTTAAAAAGTACAGCAATTTCTGTACTTCTTGCTGGTGAAGGAAATGATACTATGTCCTGAATTTCTCCATAACCACCACCACCACTCAGCTTTGCGAAAAAGTCTTTGCGTCTCTTACTGAGAGTGTACTTTTTGCTGGTATAAATCAGTCCTTTATGTACCATTCTCCTATGCACTACGACTTCATCTGGTGATGTTCTTTGTGCAGAAATTAAGGCACTTTTCTCATCAGCGGTAGTCTCTGTCACCCTGCCATTATCTAGAACAGTTGTATCATGATATTTGGTAAAACTCTTTACTCTTCTGTCGTTTGTCAATTCCAAACAAAACTCCTTAACTTGTTCACTAACTGCATACTTAGTGGTGAAGAATGGTACTGCTCTGTGCAACAGGAAATTGTTGACTATCTGAAGAGCTACACACTTAGGCTGAGCTCACACCTGTAATGCGCTTGTTGGATGAATGTTGTGTAGTGTCATGGCCGCCCCAATGCATTTCCAATGGAGGTCACATGGTTTGACACAACATTGTGTTGTTTGAGGGGGAGGGGCGCAGTCGAAACACAGCTGAAAGCCATACAACAGACCATGTGACCTCCATTGGAAATGCATTGGGGGCGGCCATGACACTCACAACAAAAATCTGTGTTGCGACCGTGTGAGTGAGGCCTAAGGCTGAGCTCACACCTTTAATGCAATTTTCGTGCTCGTTGGATCAATGCTGTGTAGTATCATGGCCGCCCAATGTATTTCCAATGGGAGTCACGTGGTTTGACACAACATTGTGTTGTATGAGGGGGAAGGGGGGCAGTCGAAACACAGCCGAAAGCCATACAACAGCTTGTAGGCGCAACATCCACACAACATCCACACAACACAGAGGGTGGGGTTAACCACCAACCAATAGGAGAGAAGGGCTGTTTTGTATCCCAATGGGCGGAGTTTAGTTGTAGTCTCCTGAGCCCTGCAGAAAAGTCCGACTGGAGAGTGACAGAGTGTCACCCGTGCGCAACTTGGAGACCTCAAATAAGCCATCTCAGTCCGTGATTTCTAGCACTTTTGTTCAACAATGTAACTGTTTTAATTAATTCTCATCTATCTATTATAGTTATTTCAGTTTTGAATACTTTCTGTTTTCCATTTCATATATTTTATATTGCTGTATTTAATGTATATTGTTTTGATTGATTGATTGTGCTTGAAATGTACTGTAATTCTGCAAACTGTTAATAAATATTTCTATCAAACTCAATACAAAGGCTGTTAACTGTGAGTGGACGACCCAATTAAGCATTACACTTGTTGATTTTGTGTTTTGTATTTCGGCTACATTGAAAATGAGGGCCTGCCCCTAAATTGTACTCCACGCTTAAATGAAGGTTCTGATGATGATGATGATGATGAAATGACGCACGGCTGTCTCCAGTCATTTCTAAAATCAGTACCAGATTTAAAGGCACTGATTCTGTGTGTTGGCTTGTTCAGTTCAAGGATGACGTCTTTCGAAGAGAGTTTGATTCATTTAGCAAGCCAGTGCCCCATTCTGTATGTAAAAAGCCATCAGTTGTATTATGACAGTGTAAAACACGACGCCACATATCGCCGTATTGGTCACCACCTAGGTGTGGATGGTAAGCAAAATATATGATAAATGGAGCCTAACGTTACACGTATATGGGTAACAGAATATAGGTGGGCACCAAGCAAGAGTGTGGGCACCTCTGCTATTTGTTGTTGTTCCAAAATAGAAGTGATAAGGATACATGTAGGATGATAATGATGTACAATTTAGGCTATGTCCAAGTCATGTACCCTTTACATTACTTAAGGTCATTTTCCTAATATAGATATATTCTTAGAGAAAATAGCCTATATATTGTTCAAGGTGCCAACTCTGCTTGTATTCCTGTTGATACAGAGTAAACGTAGTGAATATACTGCTAGGAATCAAGGAACGGTACTATATAGACAGCCTATATTTTATCATGTAAAAAAGATGCTTGTTTAGGATCAGGCATTGCCTGAGCCAACAATTTGAATAGGACAGAATACAAACCATGTTGATTGAGTGATTCATTCTTTAACGTTTTGATAGGTCAGTGTGTAGTGTACATATCTATCAAAAGGACCCAATGAAGCTCATTTCCTGTGTGTCCATTTGTTATACTTCATGTCAAATGTTGGTGTCGTCCATCCATACATAGGACAAACGTGCAAAAAGCGGTGGGAGGCCCTCCGGGCTGGGTTTATGAGGGCACGAAAAATTCTCAGGGAGAAAAAAAGTGGCAGTGAAGGGAGGGACACCCACAAATGGGCCTTCTATGATATAATGTTGTTTCTGGAGCCCCACGTCAAAGAGAGAGTAACAGAGTCCAACTACCCATTCCCAAATGGTAAGAGAATTATTACTCGTGACTGTTTCCAAAGGTGGCAGACACCAGGCCAAAGTTCTACAATAACTCTTTCAACCTTAATAGAAAACAGTCAGCAGCACAGCAGCCAGGAGCACTTACCGGTACCTGCAAGTACTGAAAGTGCAGGTAATAATGCATATCACTCATGACTGTTACCAAATTCAACACCAACCCTTAAAGCATTGTACACAAGAAAATATGTTTGGAACCTTTCTCAGATGAAAGTCAGAATCAGCAGGAAGCCCCAGCAGGTCCCAGCCATCACACTGGTTTTCTTTTAGTAATTCACATTTTTATTTGGAAATAGGACAGATACATGCGTGACACATTACAGTGTTTTGCTTTTCTATTCAGTCCATATGCTTGCATCATTCCGTATGAATATTATTTGGCCTTATATAATATATAATATATATTTTGGAATCTGCTACTTGAATTAAGGTGTCTTCATTGAGTGACATTAAAATGATTAGCTAAGTAAGCTCAAACCCACCATCCAATACTTTGTTTTCAACAGTGTTGCACAAAAAAAGTACATATTTTATTATAAGAAATATATGCAATATAAATATAATAAAGATAGATCATGTTTTGGGTGGGTAGATCGTGTTGAGCTGGTCATTTTTAAGTGTGGTAACCCCTGCAGACATTCACCCTGTGGATGTGATTTAAGACAGTTCTATCAAAACCAGTAGCATCCCCTCATCTCCAACATCCTGAGCCTACCACCATGGTGTTTCTTTTCTGAGCTGGAGAATTTAAAGTTTGTTTCCTGTCAAAGGAGTCTCCCATTGATGTTTATCCAATTTGTCCCATACCTTTCGTTAACATGCATGTATTGTGCACTTGAAATTCCTGAACAGGAGCTAATCCTACAGCATGATACTGATTGAGTTCCACGCATCTGTACACTTTTAATAGCCCTGATTTTACCTTATCAATGTCGACATTTCCGGAAATGTGTTTTTTTTAATGGGTACACCATGCTTTTGTAACTTAGAAACTCTTAACCACCCATTTCTTTCCCATTTGCTAATAGTTCAAAGACTGCTGCCATTAGGGCCATATCAGGTGCCTGGCCCGGTGTCTTCTGCTGAAAGACGTGTGCAGCTCCACCGGTCCAGATACCAGCCCTACAGTGACAGTGGTAAGAGAATTAATTATGCATATTAGTAATAGGAAGACTATATACAATTTCAACATCAAGCCATAACGCTGTACACAATAACATGTTGACTCTTACTTAATAGATGACACTCTTTCACATGGCTCCAGGCAGGACCATTTTGCTGTTGAAAGGGGTAAGATTAAGATATGCATATTAATCAGAACTACCGTTTACAAGAACAAATACAAAAAATGTTTGAACCTTACTTCATAGAAGGAAGCAGCTCCTCAGACGCTCTACATGGTAACACATGAAACCTTACTTTAGACTAATCGGCAACATACAATTTCAGAGCCCACTCATCATCACCACCAAGCTGCCTTTGACCTGGAGGATGAACAGGTCATTGACTTTGGGTGCCTGAATCTACCAGGTAACATATTGTGATGACATATCCAAACTAAATTACACTTTGCTAGAGTTTTAGGTTGTGTAGTAACATAGCCATGACGGAACTCCAAACATTTGAGAGTTGAAGTTCCTCTGTTGCTAGAGAACCAAGAATCATCTCCCCATTTACAGAAAGAGGTCTCAAATGCAAACTTTTCACACAAGCAACATTGCAAAAAAGATTCCACCAATGTATCCAAAATGTAGTTGTGCTTTAGCGTTTACAAATCCAATAGAAAGGTCTACTGACATGTTTGCAACATTACCCAATAGAGGACGAGCCCAGTGAGTCCATGCTGTCAGCACCAGCCAGGGAGCGTGCTCCACAGCCTGCTGAACGTGGTATGATGTACAGACAAGTCATTGACATTTACAAATCAAACAATAACAATTCAAGGTCTACGTCATATTATGATAAAATCTTACTTCATAGCGGCCAGTCAGACCAGCCCAGCTGCCAGAGGCAGCATATCTGCGAGAGGGAGAGGGAGAGGGAAAGGGAAAGGGGGGTCGTCCAGTGTGGTCGAGCAGAGGCATGGTCTGCCATCAGCTACTGGGAATGGTAAGATATTTAGACAACTCATTATCATTTAAAAAAAACAAAAAAACAAGCTCTATATGACAGATTCAATCTTACTTCATAGTGGCGCTAGGTGCCACCGTGCCGATCCCTGCGTGGCTTCTGGACTTGAGCCTGCCGTGCCCAGCTGCAGAAAGTGGTAAGACATTCAGACAAGTCATTAGTTCAAATCGGATACAAGAACATTGCAAGGTCGATATTTGCATAACCATATTTCACACAGACAGTCACACTAGCACCAGCTCCGTGAGAGGAAGAGGGGGAGTGCGAATACGAGGGCGAACACCATCATGCACTGAACCGAGGCCGCCGCCACCACTCAGTGTGGCTGGTCAGACGGTTGTGCTGCCATCAGCTACTGGGAATGGTAAGATATTTAGACAACTCATTATCATTAAAAATAAATAAATAAATCAAGCTCTATATGACAGATTAAATCTTACTTCATAGTGGCGCTAGGTGCCACCGTGCCGATCCCGGCGTGGCTTCTGGACTTGGGCCTGCCAGTCGCACCACCACCTGGATCCAGAACCACCGTTCTTCGGATGCCGTGCCCAGCTGCAGAAAGTGGTAAGACATTCAGACAAGTCATTAGTTCAAATCAGATACAAGAACATTGCAAGGTCGATATTTGCATAACCATATTTCACACAGACAGTCACACTAGCACCAGCTCCGTGAGAGGAAGAGTGCAAATGAGAGGGCGAACACCCACTGAACAGAGGCCGCCACCACCACTCAATGTGGCTGTTCAGACATCATCGCATGATGAAAGTGGTAAGACATTCAGACAAGTCATTAACATCTGCAAAGCCAAGACAAAAACAACTCAAAGTATGACTTATTGTGTTATTATAGCCAGATTTGATGTGATGGTTCTGTAATCCAATACAAAACCATTTCAGCTCAATGTAATAAATGGTTGAACCTTTGTTGAATAGGATCCAGTCAGCAGCAGCAGACCTCTGGGTCTGAGCCAGGTGCAGGGAGTGGGACAGTAGAGAACAGAGAGCCCAACGTGTTTGAAAGCAGCGTTCTGCAGGAGCTCAGGGAGGGACGGGACCTGCAACCTTCCACACACCACTTTGTCAATTTTTTGGGCTATGAACTAGAGAAACTTGCGCCTCGCACGCAGAGCAAAGTGCGATTTGTTTTTCTGAAGACACTTATGGAGGCGCAACTCGGCGACCAAAACCCCACCAACTCCTCACCACCCTAATGGGTCGCCCAGCTCCGAAGGAGGATTTATGTTTGTAAATATTTTTTATGTTCATTTATGTTCTTCGCAGATACCGTCGAGGGACCTTTGACGCCACAGTGTGGCCAACGGACTCCTCATAAATAAAAGAGGCTGCGCACCTCAATCGTGAAACTTCTACACTGTCTCCGTCTCCCACTTCAGTCTGTCACAATATATATTCAAATATTTGCACCACATTTACATGAATTTTCAAAAGAGAGCAGATTTTTTTCCCCATTCATTCTTTCATTTATTCATGTATTCATTCATTCATTCCTAAATTCTGATTATGAATTAAATATAATTGATGTGCTGTTACTTGAGCTTGAGATATTGAAGTTAAATCACGTATGTGTTGCATTTCTTCATTTTAATGGGTTACACAGCAGACAACTGTATAGCATTTCCTTTAGCCATTGCTGATTCATTTGTCATAAATGACTTTGCATTAACGATTATGAAATGTTTTTTAAAAGGCCATCTCCTATTTGATAATGTTGTTGGGTCACATGACAGTGAGCATTGTCCAAGTACTTCACTATGGGAGACCATTTGGACCAAGTGTTACAATATCGTAATTACCAAGTGACTCAGGGATGGCCGTCTTGGAATTGGAAGGTTCCACGTTCCATTCCTCTTGCTGGCTGTCGTGTCAACTGTCTCTGCTGAACGTGCTCACTACGTGACAGCAGCGGTGAGGGACTCAGTTACGAGGAAGCTTTTGGAAATGGAGTGATAGGAATTACCTGTAAGAGAGTTACCCAATCAACATTAAAGGAATTACCTGTGTAAGAGAGTTATCCAATCAACGTTAACAAGCGTGGTTTATAATTACATTCCATGGATTAAATACATGGATTAAAGCCAAAATAAAATGCCAGTGAAAAAGTGTAGAATGGAGCCCCCCACATACTAGTGCTCTTTCCTAAACAATTAACAATATTCACAATGATGGTGTGTGTGTGTGTGTCAAGAATGGACATTTCAGGGTTCATCAGGACCTGTTGAAGCCCTTGTTGGGAAAAAGAGTGTCACATCACCGATGAACAAGTGTAAAACAGTATGTGAATTTGGTCGTTTTGATTGTTTCCAGAAAAGAGAAACAAGAGAGAAAAGGGGGCAAGGGAAGGGAAATAAATAAATAAAAAAAGACAATGCATCTGTGTATTTGCACATAGCATATATAAAGGTACTCGACAGATTTTCTGAATACATTTAACAGGGCTTTTTAACTTCTCTTGTATATGACAGACAGATACATGTGGATTCCAAATCCATGTGATCACTATGGCCCTGTGCCTATACAACATACACCAACATGTTGAGCAGGCAGGAAGTCCTGAGAACCAAATTATTCAGTTATACACAACCAATATAAATGTTTTGTCCATGTTATTGGGCAGTTTACTGCTCATGTATGACTTATTTTAGTCACACAGTGTAGGGGAGGCATGACAGGAAGTCATGACAAATGGGAATTGAGATCAGATCGGTGAACCAATATTTGGTCCATGCACGCGCTCCCTCTAGACCAGAAAGCACGCTGGCTAGGCCAGGCTTCAGTAACTGTAGTTAGGCTAACAATAAGGAAGTGGAGGAAATGACACCAGCGTAGCAGGCCTGTGTACCAATAGTTACATCCATCTACTGTGACAAGGCTAGTAGGAGTGGGAAACCAGGTTGATATTGTTAATTTGAAAGGAGTGCACATATCAGAAGTAAAGTATCACTGCATCTCACCGAGGCATGGCCAGCTTTGTGGCCTCCAGGCTGTGGAGAAAGCTGTCTGGTACTGGGAGAATCACGGGTCCAGGTCAGGCCCGGATGGCCTACACACATGTTCACACATTCCTTTATATAATCACAGGAATATAATATAGCTACAATAGCATATCTGCGGTGGCTGAGGAGGTGTATCCAACCACAGCACTATATCCAATCTTTCAGTAACAGAGCTACACAGACAGAGACATCGTTTTCTGACCTTTGCTCTATAGAGATGAGGTGGTCTGGACCCTCTTTGAGCAGCTTGGCCTGCAACTTCTCCGCTTGGCACAGCACTTCCTGCATGGCCAGGTACTCCTCCACTGACGCCAACATTCTGCAGAGATAGGTGGACATTAAGCAAATACAGCAGAAGTACAAGCTCAGTGTGAGCAATGTTTGCACTGAGCAATGACAGTGGGGAAACTTAGAATACAGATGCTAACATGGTGCTACTGCTTTAACAGGGACCTTACCTGGGATGATAGTTTCTTCTGTCGCTGCACTAGCGATTCCTTTTGTTGGTCAGGGTGATTGTGGAACAGTGTGTACTCAACTGTAGCGTCTACATGTGTTCATTGCTCATGGTGACACTGCTCAATGTCAGCAGTGACTGAGGTCACCATC
Organism: Electrona antarctica; assembly: GCF_951216825.1. Lineage (NCBI taxonomy): Eukaryota > Metazoa > Chordata > Actinopteri > Myctophiformes > Myctophidae > Electrona > Electrona antarctica. The sequence goes on along the minus strand of NC_136794.1, from coordinate 43,863,249 downwards.
ACTTTCTTTATGTTCAATGCATTTGAGAACAATAGCAAGTAAGACCATATATTTCCATTGGCCACTCATACGGTTCACTGCAGTTCACCAGCCATTGTGAGGGGTGGTCAGGAGATACAGTATAGTCAGTGTGAGGGGTGGTCAGGAGATATAGTATAGTCAGTGTGAGGGGTGGTCAGGAGATATAGTATAGTCAGTGTGAGGGGTGGTCAGGAGATATAGTCAGTGTGAAGGGGGGTCAGGAGATGTCCATGAACTCTGTTCACTGCAGTCAGTGTGAGGGCTGGTCAGGAGATCTCTATATGAACTCTGTTCACTGCAGCTTCAACAGTCAGTGTGAGGGCTGGTCAGGAGATGTCTATATGAACTCTGTGTTTAAAGGCTTGAAGGCCATCGTCTGGGATGGAGTCAACTACATGCTCTGGTAGGCTGTTACACACCCGGACAGCAGTGTGGAGAAAAGTCTTCTTTTGTGGTGGTCAGCCACTGTCGGGTGAAATGAGGGATATCATGTGTAGATTCCTTTTCTGCATTTACGTTACATGGGGAGACGGGTGCACAGACAGCCATCACACAGTCCTTAACAGATGGGTATCCGGATCCAGTCGCATAGAGTCCAAGAATAGAAGGGGCTCAATGCTGCTGCAGCCTTCAGATCCTCATTCCCAGCTGTTGTGATGCTCCTGGAAAGTCAGCATGTGTCTGGTCCTCCGTAGAGGTGTTCGTTGGATCGCACTTTGTCTGGAACCTCCCCCTTGAGCTTTCCGCCATGGGTGACCCTACCAGGAGCAAAGCTCCAGGCGGCATAGCTCTCAGGTTCATTGGAACTCACAAGCTTCTCCACCACATCAAGGTGACGACCCAAGGAGAAGACAAATTAAATGGAGAAGAAAATGGAACCTCCCCCTTGACCTTACCGCCATGGGTGACCCTGGACGGCATCGCTCTCAGGTTCTTCGGAACTCACAATCTTCTCCTAACAAAAAAGGAAAAAAATAAAAAGAAGAAGAAAATGGAACCTCCCCCTTGACCTTACCGCCATGGGTGACCCTGGACGGCATCGCTCTCAGGTTCTTCGGAACACACAATCTTCTCCTGACAAAATAATAATAATAAATTAAATAAATAAAGTCACACAGAAAAGGGAAAAAAAAAAGAAAAGACACAGGAGATTACACACGGTCATACTGCCACGGCACAGCACCGGCTGGTGAGTTGAAATACTCTGTGAAAGTGTTTTGCACAGCTTGACCATCCAAGTGCCTCCTTACTGCTCCCCCTGCAGCATGTGGAGGCTCCACTGGAGGCATGTGGGCTGCGGCCTGCTGGCCTCATTTGATAAAGTTGTGGAGGACGGTGGTAGCCTTCACAACCTTGCCAGCGTGGTCAGGGGTGAGCTCCATGACTCCGTGGTACACCCTGAACTTCGCCACCAGCACACCAAAGGCACTCTCCACAACATGCCGTGCACGGGACAGGCGGTATTTGTACATGCGGTGGGAGTCCGTGCGGAGAGACTGACGTGTGTATGGGCGAAGCAGGTTCTGGCGCAGAGGGAAAGCCAAATCCGCCACAAACGCGTACGGAAGTGGCCCCAGGTGCTCAGCATTTTGGAGTGGGGCATCATCGGGAAGGTCCTGTGTACCCCCCGTCAGAGCCAGACCAAAATGAGACACTGAAAGGACTCCACCGTCACTGCCACCCCCATACGCACCTACGTCCACCACACGGAACAGGCCAAGAGCATCCACCACAGCCAGCAGGACAATTGAAAAGTGGCCTTTGTAATTGTGGAAGAGCGATCCTGACCTGCTGGATGCCTTGATAGCAATGTGTTTGCCATCTATGGCACCCACACAGTGAGGAAAGTGCCACTTCTCACAAAATACATTGGATATAGCTTTCCAATCATCCTTCTTTGGCACAGGCATGAAGTCCTCAACCATGGTGTCCCAGATGGCAGCTGCCACAGTGGGCACAATGCCAACCACAGTGGAGTGGCCAACCCGGAAGCTTTTGGAGATGGAGTGGTAGTCTTTCCCAGTGGCAAGATATCTGAAAAAGCTCTGCTTTATTATTTGTGTAATCATAATGGCACTTTAATAGTGGCCCTGGAGAAGAATGACATGGCTGAATGATGAATTAATTTGTTTTTTTCCCATGCCCCGTATCATCAACATTAAACCTTTTATTTTAAATATATTTCGGTTTATGCACAATGCATCTGTAATATATGATAGTTTAAAAAAAAAAATGTATTACAGAAGCAAATAGGCTTGTCCACGACAGTCAAATGTTTGGATTAGGATCTGTATGCGAATACAACTGCTTTTTAAAGTGGTGATTCTCAAGGGAGAAGTGCATTTACTTTCAAACTGTGTTAATATAGGCTATATTAACACATTTTATAATGATGCTATATATTACCGTATATAGCATCAGAATCACCTGAACCCCTTTAACCCTATATCGGCTATTCAAACAGAGGCGATCTACAACTAAGCTCACAAAGCATTGCTTTGTGACAAGGCTTGTAGATTTTTGTAACATTTAAACAACACAAATCTTGAAGTTCCAAACACATCTTTACACATGGGGATCCTCGGCACAAATTCATATTAATGTGTGATCCATGACATGAACAAGTTTGATAACCGCTGCTTTACATTAACAATAATTATATAAAAAGCCAGTTAAACAGCCGAGCTACACCAGGCTTTTCAAAGCGTGCGTAATGTTGCGCGCGTACAGCGCGTTTGGAAAAATCCAATTGATATCAGTGATAGCAGCTGCACCAGGGTGACCAGGCGCACGGATACGCGAGCCCCGCACACTTTAAAATAACGCATTTTTAGACCCAGTCCTATTTTAAAGTTATTAAAATAGGACTGGGTCTAAAAATGCGTGTGTGCGTATAAGTTAGGAAGGAAGGGTTTAAGTTAGGAAGTATGGAAGGGTTTGGTGCTCTCTCCAACATGCATGATCTCCACATCAATAGTCTATGTACTAATCACATATTACAGAATCTGATCTTTCATCCTCTCATCCATTTACATTCCTGTTGCTATTGTTATTTCCAGTTTACAGTAACACATTTAAATCAACCTGGCATTCCTTGCTGCACATCTTTGCTATCTAGCGATTAATTAGCTCCGCATTAGAGCTATGGATCAGAGCTAGCGATTAATTTACTAGGTGGGTAAGCAACGTAAAGGACATAACATAGTTACTGTAGTTACCGTAAACAGATGGCAAGACGTTCGGCCGGAGGAATAGCCTCCCTGTAGAATGTGTCTTGCTTCTGTATCTCTGGGGTCACTCTTGCCAGCAGGAAATCAAACTGGAGGATAGATGTGGAATCATAACTAAGCAGGTCCGTGGATTATAACCTTATTTTCCTTAATATAGCATGAAGTGAGTCGCGATGTCCAGGCAAAGTCCTTCTTTTATTCAATCAAGGCATATCCCATAGTTACATCAAGTTACACGCATCAAGTCATCAAGTCCATACAGCATTCAGGCCAGGCCAAGCCTGTCCTCTCCGTTCTCCTCCAACCAACCAACCAACCTTTTTCTCCCAACTCTTCTGTGTCCCATCTTATACAATTCTAACATGTGGGTGTCACTGTGTGTGTGTGTGTGTGTGTGTGTGTGTGTGTGTGTGTGTCAGTTAAGTCAAAGACCCCCCCCTGTGACAGGCACTATAATAATAGAATGCCTAGAGTCAAACTGTAGCCTCCTATCATAAAGGTTGGCCCAGGTCAACCAGGAAGCCCCAGGTGGTCTTCCTGAATAGCCTAGGTATTTCTACAGCTGCCGTAAGCCAAGACCTGTGTTCGCTGACCCTAAAGATCAGATCACAGATCACTTCCCAAGAATTATCTTGAGAAGTAGTCAACTGAACCCTACCATTTGGAATGACTGTCTTTCACCCCCGAGAGTGGCTTCCTGCCTGTGACTTCAGTTGATATGCAAATAGACTTCAGTTTAAGGCACGTTGTTAAGACACTGGAGAAATGGCTTACAGAAGTTATATGTACAATTGTGACTAACCATGTAGTTATGCCTATGTTATGATTCATATACACCACATATTCCCCCCTACTAATAGTCCTTAATACTATTAGTATAAAATATGAATCATAACATTAGCCCAAAATATCAATTTTCCAAAAAATGTTCACTTTTTTTCCTTTTTCCCCAAAAATCCCCAAATGTTCAAATTAAACTGAATCCCCTTTTGTAGGTTCCTCTTCCCCCCTGGACAATATTCAGAAACTGAAAACAGTAATATTAACACAAAATCAAACCTAAAACAAAATGAACAAAATCAAAAGCTATGTTATTTGACATCTGTTAGACAATGACCCTATCAGTCCGAAGCTGTTTGTTGTCACACCCAGCTTCTGTAAATTCAAGTGAACTGTTCCTAGGCTAATTACACCTCTGACCCCCCCCTCCCCCCTGGCAGCTGAGCAAGGGAGAGGGTGAGATAGGCTGATCCCTGTACCTGTATAGACATCAATATTTGTTTGGAAGTGGATTCCAATATCGACTTAATAAGAAATAATATTCCCTTCTCCCCCCCTTCTTAGTTAGTGAGCAACTTTCATAGAATAATGGACAGATGAATGATCCTGCAGAAACCATCCATCTGACCCCCAATTCGGTGTTGCACACAAACTAAGAACCAACATGTAATACTCATGGTGAGGTTTTAATCCGTATTACATTATCCCCATCAGTTCAACATTGTCTGCAATATATTACCGGTACCTAGTAATAGCAGAATAATGGACAGGAGACAAAGTAATATTGGACATATTATCCTACCGTAGGCCTATTTTAACTAACAATTAAACAACATTTGTATTACTAACTAGAATATAATTCTCATTTTTGAATTGGATTTCACTGTGATACTTAAGGAAGTTATCTAAAATGAACTCATATTATTACCATTAACTATTATTTTTAAACAAATCAACCAAAATCTTTTCATTCCTAAACTGAAGTACCCTTTTTCATTAGAGTCTTTCTTTCCCTAAACTAAACCTCAAAGTGTCAAAGTGATCAAAAGCCATGTGCTTCCAACATCACAGAGAGGGGCGTCTCAGCGTGCAGCCTCTCAGAGTCTCTCGCTGTAGTCCCTGGTCACACTGTCCAGAAAAATGACCGAATGTACCACAGTTATGGCAAACTCCTTTCAGTCTCGAAATATATCCTTGCTTTGAAGAATACGGCTGTACTCCCCATGGTGCAGCCCATTGATAGGATGACACCTGTTGTTGACTTGGTGATGCCCTCATTCTCCATGGCAGCACTTCTGACTGCTGCTGCTGAAAAGGTGCAACTTCTGGCTGGACAAGTCTCTCTTCTTGAATCTTTTTCAGCTTTTCTGCTTGTAGTGACACCGTGTTCTCATTCATTTGTCGAACAAGGTCCAAAGCTTTGAGTATTTCGGACTCCTGTTTTTTCCGGAACAGGTCGACGCAGTGAGCAATATGGTCTGTGTAGGTTTCCAAAGGCAGTGTTGAAAGGGAGACCATCTCCTCTAATTTAGTCTGCACGGACCAGGGCAAACCTTTCAGAATCTTGTCCCTAACCAGGGCCCTCTCGCGACCTGGACGGCTGGCATCGTTCCCCGTTACATCCATCCACGTCTGGTGCACACGGGCTACATATGAGCGTGGATTCTCGTTGTCAGCCAAAGAGTCAATCAAAATCCTGTCAGGATTGAGGTCTGTGGGGTAAAGTTCCCTTAGTGCACGATCCAGGAACCCCTTGTGTCCCACATACAAATCTGCGTCTCCTACAGCGGTGTTGACATAAGCCTGCATTCCCACACGGATCAGGAGGCTATTCAACTTCTGCATACCCACAAGGTGTGCTAATAATTGTTTCATATCCCCTACGGTTAGCTGAGAACCCACCATAAGTACGTCGAGTTTGGCCATCCATGCGTAAGCCCCCTCCTGCAGTGGCGGCAACTTTGTCACCAAGTCCGTCATGTCCATATTAGACCATGGTCTGTAGTCAAGATTCTGTCCTCGGACAACCACAGGCAGTATTTTAATGGGCGCAATCATCACCTCCTCTTGTTCGCTTTCGTTGAAGTCCTCTTTCCTCGTCCTCTTACTCCCACTTGTCCTCCCATGACTTTGAATCCTTTTCCTCCGGTCGGTCTGTGTAGGCCTAACGTCCTCGCCATAGTCATCAGAAAGAGAGTCAGAATCCGAGTCAATGTTCATGTCCGCGCCAGGGCGGGCTGCCCTTCTGTAGACGTCATCACCTCCACGTGAACTGTCTCTGTGGCAGCCTGTGGCAGCCTCATCCTGCAGGTCACCCAAATCGAGGATCAAATGTGCCTCTTTCATCAGAATTTCACTCAACCGTGTTTCTATGGCACGCATAGACTGTCTTTGTGTCCTTAATTCACTGGTCAAGTCCTCTTTCAGGCAACGTACCCGTTCCAGCTCCCTCTTAACAGAGCTTTGAGTGTCGCTGTCATCTGGCCGTTGCTTAGATGGCCTCATGTCCCTGTTGTCCACCTCAGTCTGTGCTGAGTTGTTGCTGTGACCCTCAGTGTCAATGCACTGGTTGTCTGTGCTGCAATCAGCGGAAATCTTCTCATCGGGCAGTACTGACACAGGAGACAATGGTACGAACAATTTCCTGCTCATGTCCTCACTGTCATAAATTCCGGGTGATACACTCTGTACTCTGACTGCAGTCTCCTCTCACCTCACACAGTCACCAACATGCATACTCATTTGCATACTAGCCCCAAAGAATGAGTAGATAGTCACACAGTCATACAAACTCACTCCAAGGAAAACATGTAATACTTTCTCTCTCACACCATCCACACAGGACAGTGTAACATAAAGAAATGAGAGACAAACTACACGTAAAAATAAACATAGAAATGCCTCTATATATTTTTTTTTTTAGACTAGCAGCTCACTGACTTAGGGAAGAGACCCCCCTTGATCATCTCACACCCACGTCACTCACTGTCCTCATTTACAGGTACATGTAAGCAACGGTTGCTGTAGTTTTGTCCCTAAGGTCAACTTACTTTTGCAGACTATATATTCTTTGACTTGAACCCCAAATTAAACCCAATTTAATATCTATATTCCTCCCCCCTCTGAAACATGTTTCACACGTTTCAGAAATACCCAAAAGAAAAAAAAATTATACCAGAAGCCAGCCCAAATTAAACCACCCAAATAAAAAGTAAAATTCTCCCACTACCATGCCCCGAGACAAAGGAAGACCCCCCAGCGTGTGTGTCCCCAGAAGAGAAACACACAGACACTGTCCCTCTTAACTGTAAACCAGGAGAGCACCGGTGAACCAAGAATAAATGCCAAATCACCCCCAAAAAACGTGTAAGTCAGACGTAATTGAGAAATATTTGGCATCTAACCACAGCTCAGCGATGATCGACCAGCACCATATACGAAACAACACATATATGAACATAGACTCACAGACACAAACAGACAGACAAAGCACATACGCACACAAACATATTGCACCATGCACACACTATCGCTCAACTCACACCACGCACACACCACCGCTCAACTCCTAAACTCCCTAACAGAAGCTCACTCCTCAGTCCTCACGTAACACCAGGCCTCAACAACAGACCCGCCTCAGCACCATTGTCAGCCTTGGGGTCGCAGAACTCACTCCAAAAAAAAAGAAAAATTAAGGGAAATCCACAGATCCTCGCAGGTTCGGTTTCCGTGCCGTAGAATATCACTCCACGTCATCAAGACCACGCCGGGCGCCACTTTGTGGAATCATAACTAAGCAGGTCCGTGGATTATAACCTTATTTTCCTTAATATAGCATGAAGTGAGTCGCAATGTCCAGGCAAAGTCCTTCTTTTATTCAATCAAGGCATATCCCATAGTTACATCAAGTTACACGCATCAAGTCATCAAGTCCATACAGCATTCAGGCCAGGCCAAGCCTGTCCTCTCCGTTCTCCTCCAACCAACCAACCAACCTTTTTCTCCCAACTCTTCTGTGTCCCATCTTATACAATTCTAACATGTGGGTGTCACTGTGTGTGTGTGTGTGTGTGTGTGTGTGTGTGTGTGTGTGTCAGTTAAGTCAAAGACCCCCCCCTGTGACAGGCACTATAATAATAGAATGCCTAGAGTCAAACTGTAGCCTCCTATCATAAAGGTTGGCCCAGGTCAACCAGGAAGCCCCAGGTGGTCTTCCTGAATAGCCTAGGTATTTCTACAGCTGCCGTAAGCCAAGACCTGTGTTCGCTGACCCTAAAGATCAGATCACAGATCACTTCCCAAGAATTATCTTGAGAAGTAGTCAACTGAACCCTACCATTTGGAATGACTGTCTTTCACCCCCGAGAGTGGCTTCCTGCCTGTGACTTCAGTTGATATGCAAATAGACTTCAGTTTAAGGCACGTTGTTAAGACACTGGAGAAATGGCTTACAGAAGTTATATGTACAATTGTGACTAACCATGTAGTTATGCCTATGTTATGATTCATAATACACCACATAGACATCCTGAATTCCTGGTGGAACCGACTTTCATTCCTCCGTAGCTCCCAATAAAGGTGGTGACCGTCCCCAAGCTGTTTCCGAACTTGGAATATGGGATCTACCCATACCCTCCTTCTTCTCCTGGGCTGTAGCACAATCTCCCCGGCGGCTCTCTCCTCCTCCGCCACGCGAACTCTCTCCTGCTCCTCCTCCCTCATTCTCCTCAATCTCCTGGCCACAAGCACTCTCTCCCGCTTCTCCCTCTCCCTCTTTCTCCTCGCCACCAACAACGCCAGGACAAGAGCCCTCTTTCTCCAGCTCAATACCATGTTGTGTCACCACGTACGCACCAACAAAAAATGGCTACCAGCACAACTTCACCAAAAACTACACGCAGATACACGTGGGTCTGTTGTTTTCCGCATTCCGCTCTAGCGCACCGCCCACTTCCCGCAAAGCCTTGTGGGAAATGGATGCATCTAGGGAGGGACGGCCATGACACAACACAACATGCATCCAACGAGCACGAGAATTGCATTAAAGGTGTGAGCTCAGCCTTAGGCCTCACTCACACGGTCGCAACAGATTGCTGTATGCTTGTTGTATACAAAGGGTGTGACACAGCTTGCCCCAATGCATTTCCAATGGGAGTCACATGGTTTGACACAGCATTTGTGTTGTATGAGGGGGAGGGGCGCAGTCGAAACACAGCCGAAAGCCATACAACAGCTTGTAGTCCAAAATGTGGACTACAAACCATGTGACTTCCATTGGAAATGCATTGGGGCGGCCATGACACTACACAACATTCATCCAACAAGCATACAGCAATGCAGTAAAGGTCTGAGTGAGGCCTTAGTTCCATGCAGCAGTTTCAAAAGACCACCATTTGCAGTCTCAAACACAAATGCTGATTATGCCCAGAGTGGCCCCCACAATTTTACAGACTTTGCCAGGTGAGTTAGCAGATGTACATTAAATGTCATAGCTGCTTCCCCATACAGCTACTGAACCTTGGTGACAAACTCAAACAGCATGTCGTCTGCTTTGTTTACATCTTGGAAGCTGATGTTTTCTTGCAAAAGCAAAAATACTGCAGACACCAGAAGGCTTAGATGCTTCACATAGCATGGTTTAAGTATGCCATTCAGGACTGGCAAGCTGTAATATAGGAGCCATGCCCGCCACTCTGAAGCTTTCCAGTATTTGCACTCTGCAAGGGGCCTGGGTAGTCGTGTTATCAGGTGTGGAGGCTTAATATCCTTCATCCTGTTCTCAAGCATCCTCATAGTGTTGGGACTTCCAATGTAGTATGGTTGATCACTACTGGTCAAAAGTAGCTCTGTGAATTGTCTAATGACACCAAGTAAAACAGCATGCATATAATCTGGTACGAACCCCCACACTATATCAAAATAAGGCATATTTATGAGTGGTGATGGACCTTTCACTCCTCTGACACTTTTGTTCTGTGCTACTGCTTGCTCCATGTCTAACAGCATTGCCTTGGCCTCTCTTTCTGCATAGACTGTTGGAGTCACCTGTTTCTCTACTAGAGTACCAGGATGTAAACAGAAGCCACAACCAAAGTAGCCATTAAACTGGGTGGTGTTTTGCATTGGTGTTCTTGCCTTTGAGTCTACACATATTCCAACGATTTTGCTGTTCACACAGCTTCCATTTTTTCTCCAAGACACACCTTTTAATGCCAGTGATCCGGCCTGCTCAACAAAGTGTTTGAGAAAAATGGACATGACTGGCTTGAGGACCAAACCAAAGACCTGCCAGCACTACATTCTGGAATCTAATTTTGGGCGGCAGCTCATTTAAATGCAGATGTATGGGCCATATTGAACTTGTACACGGGTGAGCCATCCAAATTGAAATTATATGACAAATTGTTTGGATCTGACAGAATTTCACCAGGTTTTGACAAGTCCTGATACTTTTCACCATCATAAATGTCTGAAATGACATGTTTTGTGGCCTTTGGTGTCTGTAGTTCATGCCGTTTTGAATGTCTGGATTTTCAAGAAGTGCCTGAATTTGAGGTGCAATTGGTACGTTGATAAAGAAGCTTGCACTGTTCATGGAACTGATTTCAATGGGGGCTCTACAGACTGCACAATGTTTGCATCGGTTATTTCTTTTTGCGTGCCAATGTACATTTTACAGCTTTTGCAGTAGAAGTGGAACTCCACTATGTCCGAGTTGTTTTTAAAGACCTTGTTGAACAAATATTTTGATCTGGGTAACACCTCTTTGCCAAACAAAATATGAATTAGATTTAACAAGTCCTCAAGTTGTGTTCCAGTTATATTATGCTTTGCTGCATGACTCATTAGTATGAGCAGAGCTTCAGCCTTTGTCGTTGTACCTGCTGACATACTGAATCCATATTTATGTCAAACCCGATCTGTCCGAATGGATCATCTTCTGGAAACTCTTCCATTTCTGAAGTGGACCAGATTCCTGGACCACTTCAGATTCAGCACTGCCCTCTGATGATGACTCACGACCAGATTCCTGGACCACTTCAGATTCAGCACTGCCCTCTGATGATGACTCACGACCAGATTCCTGGACCACTTCAGATTCAGCACTGCCCTCTGATGATGACTCACGACCAGATTCCTGGACCACTTCAGATTCAGCACTGCCCTCTGATGATGACTCACGACCAGATTCCTGGATCACTTCAGATTCAGCACTGCCCTCTGATGATGACTCACGACCAGATTCCTGGATCACTTCAGATTCAGCACTGCCCTCTGATGATGACTCACGACCAGATTCCTGGATCACTTCAGATTCAGCACTGCCCTCTGATGATGACTCACGACCAGATTCCTGGATCACTTCAGATTCAGCACTGCCCTCTGATGATGACTCACGACCAGATTCCTGGACCACTTCAGATTCAGCACTGCCCTCTGATGATGACTCACGACCAGATTCCTGGACCACTTCAGATTCAGCACTGCCCTCTGATGATGACTCACGACCAGATTCCTGGACCACTTCAGATTCAGCACTGCCCTCTGATGATGACTCACGACCAGATTCCTGGACCACTTCAGATTCAGCACTGCCCTCTGATGATGACTCACGACCAGATTCCTGGATCACTTCAGATTCAGCACTGCCCTCTGATGATGACTCACGACCAGATTCCTGGATCACTTCAGATTCAGCACTGCCCTCTGATGATGACTCACGACCAGATTCCTGGATCACTTCAGATTCAGCACTGCCCTCTGATGATGACTCACGACCAGATTCCTGGATCACTTCAGATTCAGCACTGCCCTCTGATGATGACTCACAACCAGATTCCTGGACCATGTCACTTGGTTGCCACTCAGATGGAAGGAGAAAGAATCCAGATGGATTCATGACCTGCAAAATAAAACACCACATGAGTGCATAGGACAGTGAACACAGCTTTTCTCATAGGTTTAACCCATTCTGGGCAGGAACCTTTTTTGGTGTTTTAAGCATTATGTTATACTTTCGCTATTGAAAAATAGCAGATCTACAAGCTCATAGCGCGCTACGAGCTTGTAGGTCTGCTATTTTCTTTTAATCGTGAAAATGTGGCGCAAGTCTTTGAATATATATTCTTTCAGAGCGAACGTTTTTAACTCAAATCTTTGCTTCTGGGGGGTCCCTGGAACAACATATTTTCACATGGGGGTTGGTGGCCAAATACATTTTTGGGGGTCCTTGACATGAAATAGTTTGAGAACTGACGAAACATAGGGTTTTTCAGAAAACTGTCAGGATTTAGAAGGCATTTGTAGAATCATTCCCAGGTCTAAATGGGTTAATATAAAATGTGGTACCTTTTTCAAAAGGCCGACGGTATAAACACGCAAATTTAGTTATTTTGCCAATTGCCGTTAACCATCATTAGGGTTAACACTACTTAGCCATAGCCATGTGCATAGCCTTAACTGACAAACATCTTTAATGAAACGCACCTCAGGTGTGGTTGGTATAAGAACTCACCTGGTCAGTCGTATCATCTGGATCAGATGGAAGATCTTGGTCATCAAGGTCAGATGAAGACGTGAGCTATAAATGACAAAGCATTCATAAGTGCTCCAATATACAGTATGGGCACAAAAGGTACACAGACAAACAGACAGTTACTCTGACAACAGGTGGGTATAACGGTTATTGCATAACAGGGTGGGGATGCATCCTAACTTTCCCCAACCAGCATCACTCTCGAGTAGGCTGGTGCCAGACAGGCACAGGTCTAGTTCTTTTTTATATTGAAATCAATGTAAAAAAAAAAAAAGGAAAAAAATATGTAACCACTTAACGACTTAAGATTAACCACTTTATACTTTGTCACACAACAGTGCCATACAAGAAATAGTGAAAATATCAGATCTACAAGCTCACAATGCTTCACATCAGACCTTGTAGATTTGCCATTTACACTATTTTTGTTTAGTTTAGCCTGTAATGACATGCCCTTTTTTTTCTTTCACCGAAACCCTTTGCCAGAAATAGCCTTGTAACGCATCACGCTGTGAGATTTTAGATCTGCTATTTTTTACCAAATACACAAAAACAAAATATAGGGACTGCATGAGAATAATGAACGTGTGGTTGATAGAAAGGCTTACCTGGTCAGTCATGACGTCTGGATCTGGTAGACAATCTCGGTCGTCAAGGTCATCAGATGGCTATAAATGACAAAACACATTGATGCTTTTTTCACTAATATTTTGTTAAGTTTAGCCTGTAATGACATTTTTTTTTCCTTCACCGAAACCCCTTGCCGGAAATAGTCTCATCTACAATCGCAACGCATCATGCTGTGAGACACCTTCAGGTGTGGTTGATAGAAAAGCTTAGAGATAGGATCCAGAAGGAAGCACACATATCTCCAGAAATTCTACAGGTGCTGGACAAAAATATACGTACAATGAAAAGGAAGGGATGTCCGCACACCGATTCTCTGCTCCCAGGAAAATGTATTACTATTAAATACGACGATTTTATTATTTCAAATGGTTTATCCATATTTGTTTGGCCTACTTGGAACGATGCAAGTTGAAAATGGATGCCCCACCCAGTTATTATGTCTGTGTCCCTTTTATGCCCATATATGGAGTTCTTTATCAGGCATGCCCAAATATGGAGACTATGCAGATGTCAAAACATCATTATGATGTCCTAACAGGCCAGCTCCATATATGGAGATCTAGGGGTGATGAGGTGTGATCAATGGGCTAATTTGGGCCCTGTCCAGAGCCTCTAGAGCTGTGCCCGTTGGGCACTGGCCTACTTGGAACGATGCAAGTTGTAAATGCATGCCCCACCCAGTTATTACTTGCCCAAGCAGAGCGTGCAAGTAATGTTTTTGTACGGTGCTCCGATGCGTATGTCCCGTGGCAGCATATGACGTAATGATTAATTTGTGCTTGATATGCCAGTTATACCCTGGCATTGGTACATATCTTCATCACGTCATACGCAGCTACGGACATGCGCATAAAAACGACCCAGGTAACCAGAGCCGGATTTACCTTGCTGAGGGCCCCCGGGCTGGAGCAAATTTGAGGGCCCCCCTTGGGGCGCGCGGCAGAGCCGCGCGTCCTGCGATTTGGCCGAGCGGCGCAGCCGCGAGGCCGAATTTTTTTTGGGCTATTTTGTTTTCATTTTGGGGTACCCAGGCCCCTAAAAAGAGAGGCAGGCAGGCAGAAGCTCTCAATGGTTTAACCATAATACAACTAAATACAATAACAATACACACATTTCACTTGAATTGGATTTCACTTTACAATTTTATAATTCCAAAAAAAAAAAAAAAAAAAAACTTTTTTTTTTTTTTTTTTTTTTTTGGGGCCCCCCTAGTCGGGGGCCCCCGGGCTTCAGCCCACCCTAGCCCAACGGTAAGTCCGGCTCTGCAGGTAACCACAGTATACTGCTAATCAACTTACTTGCGCAAGCAGAGCGTGCAAGTAATGTTTGCCTGGTGCTCCAGTATATGGACATACCATAGACGATTTATCGATACTTCACTGCTATGATATCACTGCTATGATATCACTGCTATGACATCACCGCTGTTACGTCACCGCTATGACATCACTCTAGCCAGCAGGATAAAAAGCACTGTAGCCTCAGAGAAAGACCAGATTAAACCAGAGTCCAGATAAAGCCAGAGTCCAGATTAAACCAGAGACCAGATTAAACCAGAGTCCAGATTAAACCCAATAATCTCCAACAATCAACAACATTCTTCAAGACTCCTCTGGCCAAGATTCAAAGAGCTCTAGAATCTAGAAGCAAACTTCTTTGGCTCTCCTTTTTCATTGGCCCTCGAGCTCTTCATTCTCCTACAGAGCAGGAAACCAACAGGTTTACTTCAAGTCACCATTAACTGTCATGTTATGTTGTCCTGGACGTTGCATCAGAAAGCATCAGCAAACGGATATGGTGCTGCTGTAGCGGTGAGACACCAGCTGTACTACTTTGGAAGGAACACTGACGAGAACAACGAGGATCAGATTGATGTGCAGGTCTTCAACACAGTGACTTTACTCTGGAGGAAGTTGACCCCAGTGACCCCTGGAACAGGAAAACGCCACCTTGAGGTTCCCTCCAGACGCTGGGGTTTCACAGCTGTGCTGATAGAATATACTGTCTACTTCTGGGGAGGGTTTCCTTACTGCAATGTGCTTCATGCCTTTTATGTCGATGCCCAAATATGGTTTAAACAACAGGTTTCTGGGACCATTCCAGAGGGGAGGAGCTCCCACTCAGCCTGTGTCTTGGGGAAGGTCATGTTTATTCATGGGGGATGGACCCTGCAGACTGGAAATATTAATGACATCTACAAGTTGGACACCAGCACAATGGTCTGGACTTTAATTAACACCAGAGGAACTCCAGTTCCTGCTTCAGCACGGCACTCTGCCACCATCATCGGGACAAAGATGTATGTATTTGGAGGCGCGAGGAGGTGGGGTGAGTTATACAACACCATCAGAGTGTTTGACACAGAGACCAACTGGATGATCACAACTTCTACACAGCTTTTTCCAGAAAGACGCTGGGATCATTCAGCCTTTACCTACAATGGAGAGCTGTACATATGTGGTGGCTGTAACAATAAGACCTTTATACATTATCTGTGGAAATTCAACCCAGAGACCTTCTCCTGGAAGAAGGTTGAGCCCAAGGGGAAAGGCCTGTCTCCAACAAGTAGTATGTGCTGTTGCATGGTGGGAGATCGTATCATCCTCTTTGGAGGAGACAACACCCCTGGTGACCTGTATGTCTTAGACTTCAGTCCTAGCCTCAAGACATTATGTAAGCTAGCAGTTATTCAGTACGGTCTGGAGCAGTCTGAACTCCCACACAACATCAGGTGGGAACTGGCAGCCATGACTAGCAACAGCAGCTGAAAACAATGACCAAAGAATAACACAATACTACTAACTACACTAACTCCAAACAAAACAAAAAACACAAAGTGTGAGTCACCTGACCAGTGTTGGGTGTAACACGACTGTGGCTCAAGAGGTAGAGCAGGTCGTCCAATGATCCATGGGTCAGTGGTTCGAATCCCGGCTCCTCCTGTCTACATGTCGAAGTGTCCTTGGGCAAGACACTGAACCCCAAATTGCTCCCGATGTGCTGGTTGGTACCTTGCATGGCTTCCGCCGCAATCGGTGTATGAATGTGTGTGTGAATGGGTGAATGTAATGCACAATCTATGTATAGCGCCTTGGATAAAAGCGTTATATAAATGCACCATTTAACACTGTTAAAAAATAACAACAGCATAACTGCGTCAGGCACCCAGAACTAGAGGCAAGTAAATTAACTCTATGGGAGCCAACCCAGGGCAAAGCCAGGAGGGGAAAGAAGCGTACCACCTATGTAGATGTGCTGCGGTGTGACAGCTTGGCTAACAACACTGTAGAGCTCTAGAACCTGATGTTAGAAGAACGGAAATTGTGGAGGGCAGCGATCCAGGAATCCTGAGTTGGTGTTGGCTAGACCTCACTCTCACGGTAACTAACTAAACTAATACAATGAGAATACTTTGTTTGGCAACGGGGTAACCCGGTGCAAATAGTCAGTAGTAACCTTTCCCAAAAACAATATTGTTACTAGTTACATTTAAGACCTCTCGTCTCCAGCTGTTATACACAGCAGTGTAACAACCGGTGTTGCCAGATTGTGTGAGAGAAATAAGCAATCAGGTCTATGAAAAGAAGCCAAGCCCCAAGTCGCTTATAACAAGAGGACATGGCAACAACGGAGAAATCCATGAAGAGCTCTCGTTTTTAACAGGAGATTTAAGACGTTTCTAACTCATGTCATCATGTCAACGTCGCAACACAAATAATAAAAACTATGAAAAACTATGGCATCACATTATCAAATGAAATAGTGTTGTATAAAGTACTGAACTTTATTCCTACAAAATCACGACCGTACGTTCACAGTGAATGAGTTTCTGCCGACCGGAAGCGTTCCGGCGGCCCAAGCTGAACGCGGAAGTGTCGGCTGCATAGAGCCTATTGATTACCCTACTTAACCAGTCCACTTTTCACAGTCAGTCAGTTTGCCCTCTTCACACACAGGCAGATACAGAGATCTCCATGTGGGACACAGACAGACAGTTAAAACGGGTGCTATGACAAGTTGACAACGGGTGTTATTAGGTTCCCAAGTTGCATCATTCTCAAGTAGGCCGGTAGCCGACGGGCACGTACAGGTTGTAATTACTGCAACGCGCTTTATGCATTTGATGTTGGGGGGGGGGGGGGGGGGGGGGGCAGTATCAGTATTGGGGGGGCAGTATCAGTACAACAACACCATCAGAGTGTTTGACACAGTGACCAACCTCTGTATGAACACACCTTGAACACACAGCTTGTTCCAGAAGGAAGCTGGGATCATTCAGCCTTTACCTACAATTGAGAGCTGTACATATTTGTTGGCTGGAAAGTGTAGCCTACTTAAATGATCTGTGGAAATTAAATAGTGGAGCAGATTAAGTCAATATATCATAAGAATCATTCACTTGATGGTACAAGCACCAACATTGGCACACAAGTGCTTCGGAACCTACTCTCTCAGAAAAGTACGTTGTCCACTTGAAAAAACAAAATGGACACCATTTTTCAAGATGGCCACCATTTGAGGTGGTTTTAAACAGTGTTTGAGCTATATTGAGCTTTAAAATCCTATTTTGATGGCCTATACATCAAAATATATGTTTCTGAGTATGAGAAATCCAATTCTGCATTTAGAACATCAAAATGATTTAATATTATGATGATACAATGGGAATTAAACGATAAAGTGTGGCAGATTAAGTCCATATTCCATATTAATCCTTCACTTGGTGGCACAAGCACCAAACCATTTTGAAAGGTGGCCATCTTGAAAAATGGTGGCCATTTTGTTTTTTTCAAGTGGACAACGTACTTTTCTGAGAGAGTAGGTTCTGAAGCACTTGTGTGCCAAATTTGGTGCTTGTACCATCAAGTGAACGATCGTTTCAGTAATCTGCTCCACTAAGAGACCTTCTCATGGAAGAGGGTTGAGCCCAAGGGGAAAGGCCCGTCACCAACAATTAGTATGTGCTGTTGCATGGTGGGAGATCGTATCATCCTCTTTGGAGGAGACAACACCCCTGGTGACCTGTACAGTACATAATTATAATTATAATTATAATTATAATTATAATTATAATTATAATTATACTAATAATAATATATACGGTTTATATAGCGCAATAAGTTGCTTTACAGAACAGAAGTACAGACATTTTTATTGGAAAAACTAGTTGAAAGGTTAAAAGGTTTACATGTCATAATAATAATATTAATAATGACAATAATAAACAAAATCAACATAATATAACATACATAACAAAACAAAAACAGACAAACAGAGCACTGCAATACATTGTGCACTTCTTTCACCTTGTACATTCATGTGTTTGATCTTTGTTTTCACCTATCCTTCTAGGTAGTCTGTGAAGGGAGTCCATATTGTTTTCACCTATCATATTAGGTAATCTGTGAAGGGAGTCCATATTTTTATGAATGTCTTGTGGGATCTGATTCTCTCCATCTGTATGATTACAGTCATCTCGTTAAGCCACTTCATGAAGCAAGGAGGAGAGGATGATTTCCAATCCAGCAGAATTATTTTCTTCGCTGCAACCATTCTGAGTATCAAAGCCTTTTGATCTTCATCTATATATTTTAAAGCATTCTCTGAACATCCAAATAAAGCCAATTG
>NC_136794.1:43789424-43839424 GCF_951216825.1 Electrona antarctica | reverse complement strand
TTTATTTAATTCGGATTAGCAGGGACATTTTCTGTTGAGCTAAAAAACAAAAAGAAAAAAAAAGGGTCCCCTGGTGCCCAAGGGCCCCTGGGCAAGTGCCCATATGGTAGATCCGGCCCTGCCCCCCCCCCCCCCCCCCCTCTTTCTTTTGTTGGAATATCCTTCTGTTGAAAATGGCTATATGACCAATATATCACCCCAAGGAAAAGCAGAAGTCTCCCAGAAGGGGATGCACAGAAATGATGATTCAGTGGAAATAACCTTTTGCATTGTTAAGTGTGCCAGACTTCATGAACTGCCACTCGGTGAGTGACTATGTATTGCTGAGAGGGAGAGCATTTTGGACGCCCAGAGATCTCTGTAACTCATTCTATTATTCAATCTGTAATATTTTATCTTTATGCAATTTGATTAAATACACGTTAAACCTTAATACATTTGTCCGTTCTTAAACTTCACCAATTAAAGGACGCGCAGAGATAGCGTGCTCCATGAGGGTATTTTAAATGATCTCACTGCATTCATTTGTTTGTTTTCCTCAAAAGGCTATCTACAACACTTTCTTTCTTTCTTTCTTTCTTTCTTTCTTTCTTAATATTTGCAATCATTTAACACACACCATGTTCTCTTATGGGTGTCTCAAATGGGGGTCCACGGCCAAATCAATATATGAATTAATTAATTAATTCATATAATTATTTGTAATTAACTAATAACACCGGTACACCCCCCCCACCCTCTGTGTTCATGTTCTGCAGAGGGCTGACTGACGCATGGAACCATGAACCGGTGCCGCTCCGTTTTCCTTCAGGACGACATTCGCGGTGACACACCGGCTACAGAAAAAAACAAATGACACATTATTAGTAAACAGAAACAGAAGGTGAGTTGGAGGCGCTTTGTTTATATTTATAATAACGATGTTATTTTGAAGAACAGACCTGTGCTCGGCTGTAGGAGGAGGACGTGTGTGTGTGTGTGTGTGTGTGTGTGTGTGTGTGTGTGTGTGTGTGTGTGTGTGTGCTAACGTTAGCATAGCGGCTAACAGCTGATGGTGTTGTTTACCATCGTTGACCTTCTGCTCTCATTGTTATTATTATTGTTATCATTTATTGGACACACAGCCTGGACGAGCGGACACACATGTACACATTCACTGGGGAACCTCCATCTTCTCCCAACAATGTAATAATGATAATAGTAATAATGATAAAAGATTTGGAACATGGACTAAAGTAATGTCTGTGTGAATTCTAAAATAGGATTTTAGATAGCTTGCTAAATGTGGACAGATGGCAGGTTTCAGTGTATGTGGATATTCTACTGTCAGATTCAGGTTCTGGGTTCACTGATGATCCTAGATGAGTAAGATGACTGTTTCTATGGATTAGATGTATTTATTATTTATTACCAATGGTGTTGTTCTTGCTTCACTGTAAATCGCTCTGGATTAAGAGCGTCTAAATTCCTACATTGTAAACGAAACAGCTTTTATGCTTCCATAGTTGTTCCATCTTTCATGTGTAGAGTGTAGTTTGTGTGTGTATATATATATATATATATATATATATATATATATATATATATATATATATATACAAACTACACTCTATTATTATTATAATTATAGTCATGGAAAACAAGTCCCTAGAGCAGAGTGGTTTTCAACCCTTTTCATATCGAGGTCCATTAGTTATTCGGCAGTTGAGTCACGGACCACCATTTGACGACGTTTAGCCTCAATTTAAGCCTCAATATTTGTTGTCGTTGGATAAGACTTTGTCCACATTTCCATGCTGTATTGATGTTGGTACCATTAGGAGAGATAACAGGATATGGCTATAGACTTCTGGTAAATTAAGTAATGCAGGTGCTTAACAATAATTTAACTCTTGAGAGTGTAACATGAAACCAAATGGACCCGTATGGGGGACCACCTGGAACCCCCTCAAGGACCCCTGCCCTAGGTTATTGACTGATGAAGGGGGAGAATCATGGCAGCGCAAAATATCCTTTAATTCCCTGAGCTCTGATGGAATGATGCGTACATCGATGAGCCGTGGTAGGACGGACCGTGGGAGACCACTTCGAATCAGTAACACAAACCTTTGCCTCGATTATGATTTAACGAATGGGATTATTTAAAATAAAATAGTGAAAAATGGCAGATCTGCAAGCTCACGACGAGACTGTGGATAGTGCTATTGTTTTGCACACAAATTTGCGCACCATCAAAGTGTGATGCTGGGATACCGTGATAAGCACTGTTTTACTCAATTTAGTTGCTGTTTGTGTCGATGCGTATAACAAAAACTACAAAGATGGACGTGTGGCTTGATGTGTCATCAGTGAGTCAAGGTCACTGATCTGTCATGAATCATCAAATACACTCCTGTCATAACAGCACAGCTGCAACCATCCATGATCTTTAATTATCATCTTCTTTATTCTATGCAATTTTTATTTGATTCATCAAATAATAATAGATATTTATACATGCGACAGCACGTCCCATTTACTATGGTCCCTGACCCTGATTTACTATCATCCCTGATGATGTCATAGTGTAGATTCCATAGTTAACAGACAGAACCACTAAAGCTCTATCATACTCGGTCGTATAACAGTTTGTGAAGAAAAAGCCACGTTGTGCCATGCCTGCATGTTGTTGGGAGCTTATAGATCGGCTATTTTCACTATTTCTGGAAAAATATATTTTGCCAGCTTTTGCTAATAATTGTTAGGGACTAGAGCGGTGCCAGTTGGGCACTGGCCTACTTGGAAGTTGGAATGATATAAATTGCAAATGCATGCCCCTCCCAGAGAGGGTCCATTTGGTTCCAACTATCATTTAGCTGGGGACCCCCTGGAACTCCCTCAAGGACCCCTGGGGGTCCCCGGAGCTGCGGTGCTCTTGAGACTCCTTATTTCCTAAACCCTTACACTCCGGAATCGCTGACAGCCAAATGCTGCGTGCGGATTGGCTAGCGGTGATGTCATCATGGCCTCTAAATAATTGATGTGTGTGTGTGTGTGTGTGTGTGTGTGTGTGTGTGTGTGTGTGTGTGTGTGTGTGTGTGTGTGTGTGTGTGTGTGTGTGTGTGTGTGTGTGTGTGTGTGTGTGTGTGTGTGTGTGTGTGTGTGTGTGGAGGAAAGTGGAAGTCCCTGCTGGACTGTTCAGTGGGACGAGAGAGGGAGGGAAATCAATGAGAGAGAGAGAGAGAGGCGCAGAGACACTCAGACAGTACATCATAATATGGGGAGAGAGGAGGTGTTGCCATGTCTGCTTGTTGTAAGTCACTTTGGATTAATTTTCGGCAAAGTTCCTTAAATATTGGGTCTAGTTTTTAAAGTGTAGTAAATTTAGTTGCTTATTTGGGCTCTCTTCCTAAATGTTGTTTATCCCATTCAGGACGGGAACCCCTTTTGGTGTTTTAAGCATTACATTATACTTTAGCTGTATGCTGGAACAGCATATTTTCAGATGGGGGTCCACGGTCAAATACAGATAATTCTGGGGGTCCTTGACATGAAAATTGTTAATCACCAATGACATTGAAACATAGGTTGATCAGAAAACTTTTAAGATTTAGATTTTAGAAGACCTTTTTTTAGAATCATGAATTAAAAAAAAAAAGATGGCTCCAGGTGACACATTTTGAACGTAGCAATGTTCAGCAACTATACAGACTAAAGACAATGAATACTTTCATGGAAGAAAATCGAGTTTCCCCTTTGAGCAAGAATGGTGCAGCACTCATTTACAACGGCCCATGATGTGTATTAGGTTTAAGGTGTTCTTGATTGCATGTGTGGCCTACTATAGTTTGTGTCTTTTGGGGCTTGTTGTTTCCATAGACCCCGGTTGCTTAAATCCCTCTCACAGAATCTGGCAACACACAGAGATAGACAGAGAGACATGAGCAGATGGATGGATGGATGGATGTATGGATGGATGGATGGATAGATGGATGGATACCGTAGATAGTGTGAGTGTGAATTGAACTCCACCCATCCCCCCCCCCACCGTCACCATGCTAGGCTAGCTGATGACTATCATCATCTGTCAGGGAGACGGCCAAAGGGAGGGAATGCTACTGTATAATATGATGCTGTGTAGAGAGCCTGTATTCCTCCTGGCCATACATGAGGCTTTATACCTGAAGGAATTATGACGACTATATGTACAGTATGTAAGGACACTCCAGTACTTCTACACTACAGTAGGTAATAGGTTTACTTTTTAGTTTGTTTATATGTTGTTGTGATTCAGGGTTAGGCTCAAGTTAACTCAGCCGTGGTAACTTCATGTTTTGTCTTTAAAGAGTGTTTCGTTTTCTGTGTGTTTCTTCACATGCTGTAAGTGGGGGCTGACTCTGACTGACACTGTACTGTACTGTACTGTACTGTACTGTACTGTACTGTACTGTACTGTACTGTACTGTACTGTACTGTACTGTACTGTACTGTACTGTACTGTATAGGCTAGAATGATATGCTGTCAAATCAGTGCGTCGATGTACTGCCGGGAGGAGAGAAAGTGGACAATGGAAACAAACAAAGTATTTTACTATTGTGTTTAAATGTTAAACTTTGACAAAATAGTGTCAAGTTGCTGATCTGTATGTTGGTGGTAAACAAATTAACTTACTTTGAAAAATCTCCACTAGACAACTGTTAGTGAATGGAAAGAGATGCCTCTTTGGAGTATTTTGAACATATTGACATATTGACTAACATGTATTTGTAATGTTATATACTTCAAATAGGCCATCATTCATTCATTTACGCATTATGTGATAGCAATGAATGAATGAATGAATTAATGAATTAATGAACAAATGTGTTGATAAAAGGAAAGGGCACATCCAAAATGTAAGCCCCAAGGCTTAGTCTATTAAAATAGTGTTTTCCTTTGCAGTTTTCTAAGCAAATGTCGTAGTTGGGCAAAGTGGGTGCTTTGGGACTCTGAACACATGTAGAAGGGGTACAGCAGACAGTGAAGTTTGAGAAACACTGATATACCGCGCCCTGTTTGATCCATCCATCCATCCATCTTCAACCGCTTATCCGTAGTCGGGTCAACAGCTCCACCAGAGAGCTCCAGACTTCCCTCTCCAGAGCAACATTAGTAACTTCCTCCTGGGGGATCCCGAGACGTTCCAAGGCCAGTGGGCTTCTTTCCAGGAGAAGAAGCAGTGACTCTACTCCGAGTCTCTCTCATGTGACTGAACTTCTCACCCTATCTCTAAGCGAGATGCCAGCCACCCGTCGGAGAAAACTCATTTCGGCCGCTTGTATTCGCAACCTTATTCTTTGGGTCATGACCCACACTTTATGACCATCGTTGAGAGTAGGAAGGAAGACTGCTCGGTAGACAGAGAGCTTTGCCCTTTTGATAATAAATTATCTTGTATTGTTTAGTTGCGGACGGTGTCCCTTGACAGACCATGTCTAATTTATATTCTCTCTCTCTCTCTCTCTCTCTCTCTCTCTCTCTCTCTCTCTCTCTCTCTGCTATTAGAGTGAAACCACAAGCCGCATGAAGCTGACAGCATCGATGCGATCTGAGCAGGATGACGAGTGTCCGCACCGGGCCAGCTGATGCTTCATGTCCACTCCCCCGTCGAGCCTGGACGTCTCCCCAAACCCCCTCCTGACTCCCCCATCGAGTCTGGACGTCTCCCCAAACCCCCGCCTGACTCCCCCCTTCACCACTCGCCCCCAGTTCAGCTTCCCTCGCTGTGTTCTGAAGCCTCCATGTGTATTTAGCTAAGTAGAGCAATCGTTCCGCCTAAATCGGTGTAATTTCTGGCAGCGTTTCTGGCAACCCCCGTGCCGCTGAATGTGTGTGTGTGTGTGTGTGTCACGTTTTGGCTTAAGTGAAGTCCCCCCCCCCCTCCTCCGATGCCCTGACACCCTGACGTGAGGGAAAGAGCAGCTTCTCCCTGGACGAGAGCCCTGACGTGAGGGGTAGAGCCGCCAGAGAGAGAGGGCCTTCTTCCTGGACGAGAGCTCCATGACTTTATACTGGTCAGAGAGAGGAGCTACATGACTTTAGTGGTCAAACGTTATAGTCGTTAGCTAGTAAAGCATCTACAGCCCTGTCCCCCATTCTTGAAATCGTTTTGCTTCCAGAAGGACGAACACAAGGGAGATGATCTGGATGTCGCCAACATGTGGGTGAGTTTTTTTCCACTCTACCTGTGAACCCGTGTGGCACTGAAATACTTCCAGCCCAGCCCGGGAGAAGACGCAGGCCGGCCCCAGGGCCAGGGAGAAGACCCAGGCCGGCCCCCGGCCCAGGGCCCAGGGAGAAGACCCAGGCCGGGCCCCCGGCCCAGGGAGAAGACCCAGGCCCAGACATGGAGGGGCTGGACGTTGTGGGCGACATCAGCCCCGCGTTGGAGGCCACCGAGGAGGACTTCCTCCACTGCCTGGGTGGGAGTCCTGACACGAGCCAGAGCCATGCCAGGGTAGGCCCGTCACAGTTATTACATTTTACATTTTATTTTCAAAAATACATTTATTTAGTTCAGTCAGATAACTCACAAATAGATTTAACCAATATTTATTATGGAATGAGAATACAAGTGTGCATATAACATTTTGTCTTGGCGTTCGGCTCTGCTGCATTTTTCTCCCTGCTCGACACAATTATATAACCATCCAGAGCAGGGAGAATGATATACAATAACTGCCCCTGATATACAATAACTGCCCCTGATATACAATAACTGCCCCTGTGCAACTTGTGATTACTAAGCCTAAATGGCAAACAGAAATACAAATTGTAACGTTCCAATGTTCAATGCAAAAAATACAAAACAAAAATAAAATGATCGTTAATTGCAATTACTAGCCCTTACCCGTTGTGAGATATTGACAGACAGTCCTACAACAACCAGTCTTAACTGTGACAGACAGCCCTACAACAACTAGTCTAACTGTGACAGACAGTCCTACAACAACCAGTCTTAACTGTGACAGACAGCCCTACAACAACTAGTCTAACTGTGACAGACAGCCCTACAACAACCAGTCTTAACTGTGACAGACAGCCCTCCAACAACTAGTCTAACTGTGACAGACAGCCCTACAACAACCAGTCTTAACTGTGACAGACAGCCCTACAACAACTAGTCTAACTGTGACAGACAGTCCTACAACAACCAGTCTTAACTGTGACAGACAGCCCTACAACAACTAGTCTAACTGTGACAGACAGTCCTACAACAACCAGTCTTAACTGTGTTTAACTGTGACAGACAGTCCTACAACTAGTCTAACTGTGACAGACAGTCCTACAACTAGTCTAACTGTGACAGACAGTCCTACAACAACTAGTCTAACTGTGACAGACAGCCCTACAACTAGTCTAACTGTGACAGACAGCCCTACAACAACTAGTCTAACTGTGACAGACAGCCCTACAACAACCAGTCTTAACTGTGACAGACAGCCCTACAACAACTAGTCTAACTGTGACAGACAGTCCTACAACTAGTCTAACTGTGACAGACAGTCCTACAACAACTAGTCTAACTGTGACAGACAGTCCTACAACAACTAGTCTAACTGTGACAGACAGTCCTACAACTAGTCTAACTGTGACAGACAGTCCTACAACAACTAGTCTAACTGTGACAGACAGTCCTACAACTAGTCTAACTGTGACAGACAGTCCTACAACAACCAGTCTAACTGTGACAGACAGTCCTACAACAACCAGTCTAACTGTGACAGACAGTCCTACAACAACTAGTCTAACTGTGACAGACAGTCCTACAACTAGTCTAACTGTGACAGACAGTCCTACAACAACTAGTCTAACTGTGACAGACAGTCCTACAACAACCAGTCTTAACTGTGTTTAACTGTGACAGACAGTCCTACAACTAGTCTAACTGTGACAGACAGTCCTACAACAACTAGTCTCACTGTGACAGACAGTCCTACAACAACTAGTCTAACTGTGTCTCACTGTGACAGACAGCCCTACAACAACTAGTCTAACTGTGACAGACAGTCCTACAACAACTAGTCTAACTGTGACAGACAGTCCTACAACAACTAATCTAACTGTGTCTCACTGTGACAGACAGTCCTACAACAACCAGTCTTAACTGTGTCTAACTGTGACAGACAGTCCTACAACAACTAGTCTAACTGTGACAGACAGTCCTACAACAACTAGTCTAACTGTGTCTCACTGTGACAGACAGCCCTACAACAACTAGTCTAACTGTGACAGACAGCCCTACAACAACTAGTGTAACTGTGTCTCACTGTGACAGACAGCCCTACAACAACTAGTCTAACTGTGACAGACAGCCCTACAACAACTAGTCTAACTGTGTCTCACTGTGACAGACAGTCCTACAACAACTAGTATAACTGTGACAGACAGTCCTACAACAACTAGTATAACTGTGACAGACAGTCCTACAACAACTAGTCTAACTGTGACAGACAGACCTACAACAACTAGTCTAACTGTGACAGACAGCCCTACAACAACTAGTGTAACTGTGTCTCACTGTGACAGACATCCCTACAACAACTAGTCTTAACTGTGACAGACAGCCCTACAACAACTAGTGTAACTGTGACAGACAGCCCTACAACAACTAGTGTAACTGTGACAGACAGCCCTACAACAACTAGTCTTAACTGTGACAGACAGCCCTACAACAACTAGTCTCACTGTGACAGACAGCCCTACAACAACTAGTCTTAACTGTGACAGACAGCCCTACAACAACTAGTCTAACTGTGACAGACAGTCCTACAACAACTAGTCTTAACTGTGACAGACAGTCCTACAACAACTAGTCTAACTGTGACAGACAGTCCTACAACAACTAGTCTCACTGTGACAGACAGCCCTACAACAACTAGTCTCACTGTGACAGACAGCCCTACAACAACTAGTCTTAACTGTGACAGACAGTCCTACAACAACTAGTCTAACTGTGTCTCACTGTGACAGACAGCCCTACAACAACTAGTCTTAACTGTGACAGACAGCCCTACAACAACTAGTCTCACTGTGACAGACAGCCCTACAACAACTAGTCTTAACTGTGACAGACAGCCCTACAACAACTAGTCTTAACTGTGACAGACAGTCCTACAACAACTAGTCTCACTGTGACAGACAGTCCTACAACAACTAGTCTTAACTGTGACAGACAGCCCTACAACTAGTCTAACTGTGACAGACAGCCCTACAACAACTAGTCTTAACTGTGACAGACAGTCCTACAACAACTAGTCTAACTGTGACAGACAGTCCTACAACAACTAGTCTTAACTGTGACAGACAGTCCTACAACAACTAGTCTTAACTGTGACAGACAGTCCTACAACAACTAGTCTTAACTGTGACAGACAGCCCTACAACAACTAGTCTCACTGTGACAGACAGCCCTACAACAACTAGTCTCACTGTGACAGACAGTCCTACAACAACTAGTCTCACTGTGACAGACAGCCCTACAACAACTAGTCTCACTGTGACAGACAGTCCTACAACAACTAGTCTAACTGTGACAGACAGTCCTACAACAACTAGTCTTAACTGTGACAGACAGCCCTACAACAACTAGTCTTAACTGTGACAGACAGTCCTACAACAACTAGTGTAACTGTGTCTCACTGTGACAGACAGCCCTACAACAACTAGTCTTAACTGTGACAGACAGCCCTACAACAACTAGTCTCACTGTGACAGACAGCCCTACAACAACTAGTCTCACTGTGACAGACAGCCCTACAACAACTAGTCTTAACTGTGACAGACAGTCCTACAACAACTAGTCTAACTGTGTCTCACTGTGACAGACAGCCCTACAACAACTAGTCTTAACTGTGACAGACAGCCCTACAACAACTAGTCTCACTGTGACAGACAGCCCTACAACAACTAGTCTTAACTGTGACAGACAGCCCTACAACAACTAGTCTTAACTGTGACAGACAGTCCTACAACAACTAGTCTCACTGTGACAGACAGTCCTACAACAACTAGTCTTAACTGTGACAGACAGCCCTACAACTAGTCTAACTGTGACAGACAGCCCTACAACAACTAGTCTTAACTGTGACAGACAGTCCTACAACAACTAGTCTAACTGTGACAGACAGTCCTACAACAACTAGTCTTAACTGTGACAGACAGTCCTACAACAACTAGTCTTAACTGTGACAGACAGTCCTACAACAACTAGTCTTAACTGTGACAGACAGCCCTACAACAACTAGTCTCACTGTGACAGACAGCCCTACAACAACTAGTCTCACTGTGACAGACAGTCCTACAACAACTAGTCTCACTGTGACAGACAGCCCTACAACAACTAGTCTCACTGTGACAGACAGTCCTACAACAACTAGTCTAACTGTGACAGACAGTCCTACAACAACTAGTCTTAACTGTGACAGACAGCCCTACAACAACTAGTCTTAACTGTGACAGACAGTCCTACAACAACTAGTGTAACTGTGTCTCACTGTGACAGACAGCCCTACAACAACTAGTCTTAACTGTGACAGACAGCCCTACAACAACTAGTCTAACTGTGACAGACAGCCCTACAACAACTAGTCTTAACTGTGACAGACAGTCCTACAACAACTAGTCTCACTGTGACAGACAGCCCTACAACTAGTCTCACTGTGACAGACAGCCCTACAACAACTAGTCTAACTGTGACAGACAGCCCTACAACTAGTCTCACTGTGACAGACAGCCCTACAACAACTAGTCTAACTGTGACAGACAGCCCTACAACAACTAGTCTCACTGTGACAGACAGCCCTACAACTAGTCTCACTGTGACAGACAGTCCTACAACAACTAGTCTTAACTGTGACAGACAGCCCTACAACAACTAGTCTCACTGTGACAGACAGTCCTACAACAACCAGTCTTAACTGTGACAGACAGCCCTACAACAACCAGTCTTAACTGTGACAGACAGCCCTACAACAACTAGTCTTAACTGTGACAGACAGCCCTACAACAACTAGTCTCACTGTGACAGACAGCCCTACAACTAGTCTCACTGTGACAGACAGTCCTACAACAACTAGTCTTAACTGTGACAGACAGCCCTACAACAACTAGTCTCACTGTGACAGACAGTCCTACAACAACCAGTCTTAACTGTGACAGACAGCCCTACAACAACCAGTCTTAACTGTGACAGACAGCCCTACAACAACTAGTCTTAACTGTGACAGACAGCCCTACAACAACTAGTCTTAACTGTGACAGACAGTCCTACAACAACTAGTCTCACTGTGACAGACAGTCCTACAACAACCAGTCTTAACTGTGTTTAACTGTGACAGACAGTCCTACAACAACTAGTCTAACTGTGACAGACAGTCCTACAACAACTAGTCTCACTGTGACAGACAGTCCTACAACAACCAGTCTTAACTGTGACAGACAGCCCTACAACTAGTCTAACTGTGACAGACAGCCCTACAACAACTAGTCTAACTGTGACAGACAGTCCTACAACAACTAGTCTAACTGTGACAGACAGCCCTACAACAACTAGTCTAACTGTGACAGACAGTCCTACAACAACTAGTCTAACTGTGACAGACAGTCCTACAACAACTAGTCTCACTGTGACAGACAGTCCTACAACAACTAGTCTAACTGTGACAGACAGTCCTACAACAACTAGTCTAACTGTGTCTCACTGTGACAGACAGCCCAACAACAACTAGTCTAACTGTGACAGACAGTCCTACAACAACTAGTCTCACTGTGACAGACAGTCCTACAACAACTAGTCTAACTGTGACAGACAGTCCTACAACAACTAGTCTAACTGTGTCTCACTGTGACAGACAGCCCTACAACAACTAGTCTAACTGTGACAGACAGTCCTACAACAACTAGTCTAACTGTGACAGACAGTCCTACAACAACTAATCTAACTGTGTCTCACTGTGACAGACAGTCCTACAACAACCAGTCTTAACTGTGTCTAACTGTGACAGACAGTCCTACAACAACTAGTCTAACTGTGACAGACAGTCCTACAACAACTAGTCTAACTGTGTCTCACTGTGACAGACAGCCCTACAACAACTAGTCTAACTGTGACAGACAGCCCTACAACAACTAGTGTAACTGTGTCTCACTGTGACAGACAGCCCTACAACAACTAGTCTAACTGTGACAGACAGCCCTACAACAACTAGTCTAACTGTGTCTCACTGTGACAGACAGTCCTACAACAACTAGTATAACTGTGACAGACAGTCCTACAACAACTAGTATAACTGTGACAGACAGTCCTACAACAACTAGTCTAACTGTGACAGACAGCCCTACAACAACTAGTCTAACTGTGACAGACAGCCCTACAACAACTAGTGTAACTGTGTCTCACTGTGACAGACATCCCTACAACAACTAGTCTTAACTGTGACAGACAGTCCTACAACAACTAGTGTAACTGTGACAGACAGCCCTACAACAACTAGTGTAACTGTGACAGACAGTCCTACAACAACTAGTCTCACTGTGACAGACAGCCCTACAACAACTAGTCTAACTGTGACAGACAGTCCTACAACAACTAGTCTAACTGTGACAGACAGTCCTACAACAACTAGTCTAACTGTGTCTCACTGTGACAGACAGCCCTACAACAACTAGTGTAACTGTGACAGACAGCCCTACAACAACTAGTCTAACTGTGACAGACAGTCCTACAACAACTAGTCTAACTGTGACAGACAGCCCTACAACAACTAGTGTAACTGACAGACAGCCCTACAACAACTAGTCTAACTGTGACAGACAGTCCTACAACAACTAGTGTAACTGACAACAACTAGTGTAACTGTGACAGACAGTCCTACAACAACTAGTCTAACTGTGTCTCACTGTGACAGACAGTCCTACAACAACTAGTCTCACTGTGACAGACAGTCCTACAACAACTAGTGTAACTGTGTCTCACTGTGACAGACAGTCCTACAACAACTAGTCTAACTGTGTCTCACTGTGACAGACAGTCCTACAACAACTAGTCTAACTGTGACAGACAGCCCTACAACAACTAGTCTCACTGTGACAGACAGCCCTACAACAACTAGTCTAACTGTGACAGACAGTCCTACAACAACTAGTCTAACTGTGACAGACAGCCCTACAACAACTAGTCTCACTGTGACAGACAGCCCTACAACAACTAGTCTAACTGTGACAGACAGTCCTACAACAACTAGTGTAACTGTGTCTCACTGTGACAGACAGTCCTACAACAACTAGTCTAACTGTGACAGACAGCCCTACAACAACTAGTCTCACTGTGACAGACAGTCCTACAACAACTAGTGTAACTGTGTCTCACTGTGACAGACAGTCCTACAACAACTAGTCTAACTGTGACAGACAGCCCTACAACAACTAGTCTCACTGTGACAGACAGCCCTACAACAACTAGTCTAACTGTGACAGACAGTCCTACAACAACTAGTGTAACTGACAACAACTAGTGTAACTGTGACAGACAGTCCTACAACAACTAGTCTAACTGTGTCTCACTGTGACAGACAGTCCTACAACAACTAGTCTAACTGTGACAGACAGTCCTACAACAACTAGTCTAACTGTGACAGACAGCCCTACAACAACTAGTCTCACTGTGACAGACAGCCCTACAACAACTAGTCTAACTGTGACAGACAGCCCTACAACAACTAGTCTAACTGTGTCTCACTGTGACAGACAGTCCTACAACAACTAGTCTCACTGTGACAGACAGCCCTACAACAACTAGTCTAACTGTGACAGACAGCCCTACAACAACTAGTCTAACTGTGACAGACAGTCCTACAACAACTAGTCTAACTGTGACAGACAGTCCTACAACAACTAGTCTCACTGTGACAGACAGTCCTACAACAACTAGTCTAACTGTGACAGACAGTCCTACAACAACCAGTCTTAACTGTGTTTAACTGTGACAGACAGTCCTACAACAACTAGTCTAACTGTGACAGACAGTCCTACAACAACTAGTCTAACTGTGACAGACAGCCCTACAACAACTAGTCTAACTGTGACAGACAGTCCTACAACAACCAGTCTTAACTGTGTTTAACTGTGACAGACAGTCCTACAACAACTAGTCTAACTGTGACAGACAGCCCTACAACAACTAGTCTAACTGTGACAGACAGCCCTACAACAACTAGTCTAACTGTGTCTCACTGTGACAGACAGCCCTACAACAACTAGTCTAACTGTGACAGACAGTCCTACAACAAATAGTCTAACTGTGACAGACAGTCCTACAACAACTAGTCTAACTGTGACAGACAGTCCTACAACAACTAGTCTAACTGTGACAGACAGTCCTACAACAACTAGTCTAACTGTGACAGACAGTCCTACAACAACTAGTCTAACTGTGACAGACAGTCCTACAACAAATAGTCTAACTGTGACAGACAGTCCTACAACAACTAGTCTAACTGTGACAGACAGTCCTACAACAACTAGTCTAACTGTGACAGACAGTCCTACAACAAATAGTCTAACTGTGACAGACAGTCCTACTACAACTAGTCTAACTGTGACAGACAGTCCTACAACAAATAGTCTAACTGTGACAGACAGTCCTACTACAAATAGTCTAACTGTGACAGACAGTCCTACAACAACTAGTCTTAACTGTGACAGACAGCCCTACAACAACTAGTGTAACTGTGTCTCACTGTGACAGACAGTCCTACAACAACTAGTCTAACTGTGACAGACAGTCCTACAACAACTAGTCTAACTGTGTCTCACTGTGACAGACAGCCCTACAACAACTAGTCTAACTGTGACAGACAGCCCTACAACAACTAGTGTAACTGACAACAACTAGTGTAACTGTGACAGACAGTCCTACAACAACTAGTCTTAACTGTGACAGACAGTCCTACAACAACTAGTCTCACTGTGACAGACAGTCCTACAACAACTAGTCTAACTGTCTCTCACTGTGACAGACAGTCCTACAACAACTAGTCTAACTGTCTCTCACTGTGACAGACAGTCCTACAACAACTAGTCTCACTGTGACAGACAGTCCTACAACAACTAGTCTCACTGTGACAGACAGTCCTACAACAACTAGTCTTAACTGTGACAGACAGTCCTACAACAACTAGTCTCACTGTGACAGACAGTCCTACAACAACTAGTCTTAACTGTGACAGACAGCCCTACAACAACTAGTCTCACTGTGACAGACAGCCCTACAACAACTAGTCTCACTGTGACAGACAGCCCTACAACAACTAGTCTCACTGTGACAGACAGTCCTACAACAACTAGTCTTAACTGTGACAGACAGCCCTACAACAACTAGTCTCACTGTGACAGACAGCCCTACAACAACTAGTCTCACTGTGACAGACAGCCCTACAACAACTAGTCTCACTGTGACAGACAGCCCTACAACAACTAGTCTTAACTGTGACAGACAGCCCTACAACAACCAGTCTTAACTGTGTCTCACTGTGACAGACAGCCCTACAACAACTAGTCTAACTGTGACAGACAGCCCTACAACAACTAGTCTTAACTGTGACAGACAGCCCTACAACAACTAGTCTAACTGTGACAGACAGTCCTACAACAACTAGTCTCACTGTGACAGACAGCCCTACAACAACTAGTCTCACTGTGACAGACAGCCCTACAACAACTAGTCTAACTGTGACAGACAGTCCTACAACAACTAGTCTAACTGTGACAGACAGTCCTACAACAACTAGTCTAACTGTGACAGACAGCCCTACAACAACTAGTGTAACTGTGTCTCACTGTGACAGACAGTCTAACTGTGTCTCACTGTGACAGCCCTACTCCAACAAGGGGGACGACGTGGCCTCCAGGCAGAAGGCCAGCAAGCAGCTGCAGGATGCGTCCAGCGTGGCCCTGGGGAAGCTGAGCTCCAGCGGAGTGTGGGGCCTTCTGGCCCCCCGGGACCAGCACCCTGAGGTCAGTAGGTGCAGCGGGGGTGGGGGGCAACTAAATCTACCGTTTATTTAGTCGACAATTTTTTTTTGGCAGGCCTTGATGGCGTCATAATGGCTGATGTTACACTTGCTGAAAATAGCCGATCTACAAGCTCACCACACGTTGTGCTGCGACGTGTTGAGTCAAAGTCAAAGTTGTACGATTAGTCACACACGTTACCGCTGTGAAATTTGTTCTCCGCATTTGACCCATCTCTTGGAGCGGTGAGCCGCAGCGTGCGCCGCGCTCGGAAAGTGTAAAATGACCTATACTGGATATCTTGTCCACTAGACCCTCCCTAACATTTTAGTCTAGTTTTCATTTGTTGACAATTTTCATAACTTGGTTTCCATTTAGTTTCCGTCAGTAGTGAAAATCCATTACTGTTCTATTATTTAAATTATTTTTTTAATATTGTATTATTCTGTCTCTAGGTGGGACCCCTGGGCCTGGCCTGGACCACCGTGCCCGGGGACCACCAGGGGACCCCCCCCTCTGCCTTCAGCGTGCTGGGGCTGGGGGGGTTCGGGGGCGGCGGGGGTCTCCGCTACGGCAAGAGGTGCCGCGCGCGCTCCACCAACGACCTGGCAGCCCAGGCTAAGGACTGCACCGCCACCAGGTTAGACACACACACACACACACACACACACACACACACAGACCCAAGTTTTGCACCGGCTAATGTTATGATCTAAACTGGAGAGCAGGAAAGATGCACATCGGAGACAGCGCATTCACCTGACAAATATGACTATGTCATAATTTCTTGTTTTTCTGTTATTTGGTTAGTTTTAGTTAACAGTTTAATGGATTAAATAACTAACTGTTCTCGCGTTGCTGCTCCACCAGTAACTGTAGCTCAACCACCTCCTCCGCCACCAACTCCGCCTTCAAGAAGGGACACAGCCGCTCGCGCTCCGACGTCAACTACCGGCCCTCTGCCTACACCGACAACGGACTGCTCACGGTGGACGGGAACGCGCTCAAGAACATGGCCCTCAACCACCTCAGAGAAGGTCAGTTGGCACTCTCCCTCTCTCTGTGTGCGTGCGTGCGTGTTTTATCAGGCTGATATTTCTCCTATCTTTAGACACTTCAAACCTATCACCCCCGCCCTCCCCTGCCCCCTCCCCTCCATTCCAGCACTTTGAGATTTGTTTCAAATGTAAAGTGCGTTATAAATAAAATGTATTATTATTATTAACAACTCGTCGAGTCCCGGCCTCTCATGTCGTCATGGCCCGAACGGGGGGAGGCTATTGGTTAAGAACAGAAGATCTTTAATGGCGTTCCAGCAGCATTTATGGCGGATGGTAGCGTCTTTGTCACACTGAGATACGCTGAGAGGGTCCTCGACAGGAAGATGTCTGGGAAGAAGAAAGCGTGGTGCATTAGGAAGGGACGAGCCGCATTAGAAATGTAGTCCTCCTGTGTTTGCATTGATCATGTCTGAGCCGTCCCGTTGTTCCTGTCGTGACCAAGAGGATTTCAATACAACGAGACGCGGGCCTCGTTCCCCTCGTCTCGCCGTCTGCTGGAGCATCCTCGCTCAGAGAGACGCCTAATGACACATGATTGTTATGAGGATGATAACCTGAAATCACACAGCTGTGTGCCCTCGCAATTGT
Organism: Electrona antarctica; assembly: GCF_951216825.1. Taxonomy (NCBI): domain Eukaryota; kingdom Metazoa; phylum Chordata; class Actinopteri; order Myctophiformes; family Myctophidae; genus Electrona; species Electrona antarctica. Next base: position 43,821,745 of record NC_136794.1, on the reverse strand, counting down.
GCACACACACACACACACGCACGCTCACACACACGTGCACGCTCACACACACACACGCTCATGCACGCACGCGCGCACCGCACACTCACACAGGCACACAGGCACACGCACACACGCACATGCACACACACTCAAATCTGAGTCAAAGAGCTCGGTGCAGTTTGTTTTGTGTGTGTGTGTGGGGGGGGGGGGGGGGGATAATAGGCAGTAATCCTGTCAGCAAATGGGGCTGAAATGAGTCGAGAGGAGAGGCGGTCCAATTACCCTGCCCCCGATACTAGCGGGATTATTTAGCATTAGCATAATGTGTCTAGTGCCAACGGGCGGCAGACCCTTTTTTTTCAAGGAAATTCAGAGTCCTAGACGGCTTTTTTTCTCCACACAGTGTGACAGGTGTGTAACAGTGATGGATGTGTGTGTAGGTTCAGCGTGTCACCTTCACGCCTCCCTGCTGGTGCCTTGCTCATTTACCTTGTGTTTTCTGAAGACATTTACCTTCCTTTGTGTTGTCCGAAGACATTTACCTTCCTGTTGTCTGAAGACATTTACCTTCCTGTTGTCTGAAGACATTTACCTTCCTGTTGTCTGAAGACATTTACCTTCCTGTTGTCTGAAGACATTTACCTTCCTGTTGTCTGAAGACATTTACCTTCATGTTGTCTGAAGACATTTACCTTCATGTTGTCTGAAGACATTTACCTTCATGTTGTCTGAAGACATTTACCTTCATGTTGTCTGAAGACATTTACCTTCATGTTGTCTGAAGACATTTACCTTCCTGTTGTCTGAAGACATTTACCTTCATGTTGTCTGAAGACATTTGCCTTCATGTTGTCTGAAGACATTTACCTTCCTGTTGTCTGAAGACATTTACCTTCATGTTGTCTGAAGACATTTACCTTCATGTTGTCTGAAGACATTTACCTTCATGTTGTCTGAAGACATTTACCTTCCTGTTGTCTGAAGACATTTACCTTCATGTTGTCTGAAGACATTTACCTTCCCTTGTGTTGTCTGAAGACATTTACCTTCATGTTGTCTGAAGACATTTACCTTCCTGTTGTCTGAAGACATTTACCTTCATGTTGTCTGAAGACATTTGCCTTCATGTTGTCTGAAGACATTTACCTTCCTGTTGTCTGAAGACATTTACCTTCATGTTGTCTGAAGACATTTACCTTCATGTTGTCTGAAGACATTTACCTTCATGTTGTCTGAAGACATTTACCTTCCTGTTGTCTGAAGACATTTACCTTCATGTTGTCTGAAGACATTTACCTTCCCTTGTGTTGTCTGAAGACATTTACCTTCATGTTGTCTGAAGACATTTACCTTCCTGTTGTCTGAAGACATTTACCTTCATGTTGTCTGAAGACATTTGCCTTCATGTTGTCTGAAGACATTTACCTTCCTGTTGTCTGAAGACAATTACCTTCATGTTGTTTGAAGACATTTACCTTCATGTTGTCTGAAGACATTTACCTTCATGTTGTCTGAAGACATTTACCTTCCTGTTGTCTGAAGACATTTACCTTCATGTTGTCTGAAGACATTTACCTTCCCTTGTGTTGTCTGAAGACATTTACCTTCATGTTGTCTGAAGACATTTACCTTCATGTTGTCTGAAGACATTTACCTTCATGTTGTCTGAAGACATTTACCTTCCCTCGTGTTGTCTGAAGACATTTACCTTCATGTTGTCTGAAGACATTTACCTTCATGTTGTCTGAAGAAATGTACCTTCATGTTGTCTGAAGACATTTACCTTCATGTTGTCTGAAGACATTTACCTTCATGTTGTCTGAAGACATTTACCTTCCTGTTGTCTGAAGACATTTACCTTCCTGTTGTCTGAAGACATTTACCTTCATGTTGTCTGAAGACATTTACCTTCCTGTTGTCTGAAGACATTTACCTTCCTGTTGTCTGAAGACATTTACCTTCATGTTGTCTGAAGACATTTACCTTCATGTTGTCTGAAGACATTTACCTTCATGTTGTCTGAAGACATTTACCTTCATGTTGTCTGAAGACATTTACCTTCATGTTGTCTGAAGACATTTACCTTCCCTTGTGTTGTCTGAAGACATTTACCTTCATGTTGTCTGAAGACATTTACCTTCATGTTGTCTGAAGACATTTACCTTCCTGTTGTCTGAAGACATTTACCTTCATGTTGTCTGAAGACATTTACCTTCATGTTGTCTGAAGACATTTACCTTCCTGTTGTCTGAAGACATTTACCTTCATGTTGTCTGAAGACATTTACCTTCATGTTGTCTGAATACATTTACCTTCCTGTTGTCTGAATACATTTACCTTCCTGTTGTCTGAAGACATTTACCTTCATGTTGTCTGAAGACATTTACCTTCATGTTGTCTGAAGACATTTACCTTCCTGTTGTCTGAAGACATTTACCTTCCTGTTGTCTGAAGACATTTACCTTCCTGTTGTCTGAAGACATTTACCTTCATGTTGTCTGAAGACATTTGCCTTCATGTTGTCTGAAGACATTTACCTTCCTGTTGTCTGAAGACATTTACCTTCATGTTGTCTGAAGACATTTACCTTCATGTTGTCTGAAGACATTTACCTTCATGTTGTCTGAAGACATTTACCTTCCTGTTGTCTGAAGACATTTACCTTCATGTTGTCTGAAGACATTTACCTTCCCTTGTGTTGTCTGAAGACATTTACCTTCATGTTGTCTGAAGACATTTACCTTCCTGTTGTCTGAAGACATTTACCTTCATGTTGTCTGAAGACATTTGCCTTCATGTTGTCTGAAGACATTTACCTTCCTGTTGTCTGAAGACATTTACCTTCATGTTGTCTGAAGACATTTACCTTCATGTTGTCTGAAGACATTTACCTTCATGTTGTCTGAAGACATTTACCTTCCTGTTGTCTGAAGACATTTACCTTCATGTTGTCTGAAGACATTTACCTTCCCTTGTGTTGTCTGAAGACATTTACCTTCATGTTGTCTGAAGACATTTACCTTCCTGTTGTCTGAAGACATTTGCCTTCATGTTGTCTGAAGACATTTGCCTTCATGTTGTCTGAAGACATTTACCTTCCTGTTGTCTGAAGACAATTACCTTCATGTTGTTTGAAGACATTTACCTTCATGTTGTCTGAAGACATTTACCTTCATGTTGTCTGAAGACATTTACCTTCCTGTTGTCTGAAGACATTTACCTTCATGTTGTCTGAAGACATTTACCTTCCCTTGTGTTGTCTGAAGACATTTACCTTCATGTTGTCTGAAGACATTTACCTTCATGTTGTCTGAAGACATTTACCTTCATGTTGTCTGAAGACATTTACCTTCCCTCGTGTTGTCTGAAGACATTTACCTTCATGTTGTCTGAAGACATTTACCTTCATGTTGTCTGAAGAAATGTACCTTCATGTTGTCTGAAGACATTTACCTTCATGTTGTCTGAAGACATTTACCTTCATGTTGTCTGAAGACATTTACCTTCCTGTTGTCTGAAGACATTTACCTTCCTGTTGTCTGAAGACATTTACCTTCATGTTGTCTGAAGACATTTACCTTCCTGTTGTCTGAAGACATTTACCTTCCTGTTGTCTGAAGACATTTACCTTCATGTTGTCTGAAGACATTTACCTTCATGTTGTCTGAAGACATTTACCTTCATGTTGTCTGAAGACATTTACCTTCATGTTGTCTGAAGACATTTACCTTCATGTTGTCTGAAGACATTTACCTTCCCTTGTGTTGTCTGAAGACATTTACCTTCATGTTGTCTGAAGACATTTACCTTCATGTTGTCTGAAGACATTTACCTTCCTGTTGTCTGAAGACATTTACCTTAATGTTGTCTGAAGACATTTACCTTCATGTTGTCTGAAGACATTTACCTTCCTGTTGTCTGAAGACATTTACCTTCATGTTGTCTGAAGACATTTACCTTCATGTTGTCTGAATACATTTACCTTCCTGTTGTCTGAATACATTTACCTTCCTGTTGTCTGAAGACATTTACCTTCATGTTGTCTGAAGACATTTACCTTCATGTTGTCTGAAGACATTTACCTTCCTGTTGTCTGAAGACATTTACCTTCCTGTTGTCTGAAGACATTTACCTTCCTGTTGTCTGAAGAAATTTACCTTCATGTTGTCTGAAGACATTTACCTTCCCTCGTGTTGTCTGAAGACATTTACCTTCATGTTGTCTGAAGACATTTACCTTCATGTTGTCTGAAGACATTTACCTTCATGTTGTCTGAAGACATTTACCTTCCCTTGTGTTGTCTGAAGACATTTACCTTCCTGTTGTCTGAAGACATTTACCTTCCCTTGTGTTGTCTGAAGACATTTACCTTCATGTTGTCTGAAGACATTTACCTTCATGTTGTCTGAAGACATTTACCTTCATGTTGTCTGAAGACATTTACCTTCCCTTGTGTTGTCTGAAGACATTTACCTTCATGTTGTCTGAAGACATTTACCTTCATGTTGTCTGAAGACATTTACCTTCCTGTTGTCTGAAGACATTTACCTTCATGTTGTCTGAAGACATTTACCTTCATGTTGTCTGAAGACATTTACCTTCCTGTTGTCTGAAGACATTTACCTTCATGTTGTCTGAAGACATTTACCTTCATGTTGTCTGAATACATTTACCTTCCTGTTGTCTGAATACATTTACCTTCCTGTTGTCTGAAGACATTTACCTTCATGTTGTCTGAAGACATTTACCTTCATGTTGTCTGAAGACATTTACCTTCCTGTTGTCTGAAGACATTTACCTTCCTGTTGTCTGAAGACATTTACCTTCCTGTTGTCTGAAGACATTTACCTTCATGTTGTCTGAAGACATTTGCCTTCATGTTGTCTGAAGACATTTACCTTCCTGTTGTCTGAAGACATTTACCTTCATGTTGTCTGAAGACATTTACCTTCATGTTGTCTGAAGACATTTACCTTCATGTTGTCTGAAGACATTTACCTTCCTGTTGTCTGAAGACATTTACCTTCATGTTGTCTGAAGACATTTACCTTCCCTTGTGTTGTCTGAAGACATTTACCTTCATGTTGTCTGAAGACATTTACCTTCCTGTTGTCTGAAGACATTTACCTTCATGTTGTCTGAAGACATTTGCCTTCATGTTGTCTGAAGACATTTACCTTCCTGTTGTCTGAAGACATTTACCTTCATGTTGTCTGAAGACATTTACCTTCATGTTGTCTGAAGACATTTACCTTCATGTTGTCTGAAGACATTTACCTTCCTGTTGTCTGAAGACATTTACCTTCATGTTGTCTGAAGACATTTACCTTCCCTTGTGTTGTCTGAAGACATTTACCTTCATGTTGTCTGAAGACATTTACCTTCCTGTTGTCTGAAGACATTTGCCTTCATGTTGTCTGAAGACATTTGCCTTCATGTTGTCTGAAGACATTTACCTTCCTGTTGTCTGAAGACAATTACCTTCATGTTGTTTGAAGACATTTACCTTCATGTTGTCTGAAGACATTTACCTTCATGTTGTCTGAAGACATTTACCTTCCTGTTGTCTGAAGACATTTACCTTCATGTTGTCTGAAGACATTTACCTTCCCTTGTGTTGTCTGAAGACATTTACCTTCATGTTGTCTGAAGACATTTACCTTCATGTTGTCTGAAGACATTTACCTTCATGTTGTCTGAAGACATTTACCTTCCCTCGTGTTGTCTGAAGACATTTACCTTCATGTTGTCTGAAGACATTTACCTTCATGTTGTCTGAAGAAATGTACCTTCATGTTGTCTGAAGACATTTACCTTCATGTTGTCTGAAGACATTTACCTTCATGTTGTCTGAAGACATTTACCTTCCTGTTGTCTGAAGACATTTACCTTCCTGTTGTCTGAAGACATTTACCTTCATGTTGTCTGAAGACATTTACCTTCCTGTTGTCTGAAGACATTTACCTTCCTGTTGTCTGAAGACATTTACCTTCATGTTGTCTGAAGACATTTACCTTCATGTTGTCTGAAGACATTTACCTTCATGTTGTCTGAAGACATTTACCTTCATGTTGTCTGAAGACATTTACCTTCATGTTGTCTGAAGACATTTACCTTCCCTTGTGTTGTCTGAAGACATTTACCTTCATGTTGTCTGAAGACATTTACCTTCATGTTGTCTGAAGACATTTACCTTCCTGTTGTCTGAAGACATTTACCTTAATGTTGTCTGAAGACATTTACCTTCATGTTGTCTGAAGACATTTACCTTCCTGTTGTCTGAAGACATTTACCTTCATGTTGTCTGAAGACATTTACCTTCATGTTGTCTGAATACATTTACCTTCCTGTTGTCTGAATACATTTACCTTCCTGTTGTCTGAAGACATTTACCTTCATGTTGTCTGAAGACATTTACCTTCATGTTGTCTGAAGACATTTACCTTCCTGTTGTCTGAAGACATTTACCTTCCTGTTGTCTGAAGACATTTACCTTCCTGTTGTCTGAAGAAATTTACCTTCATGTTGTCTGAAGACATTTACCTTCCCTCGTGTTGTCTGAAGACATTTACCTTCATGTTGTCTGAAGACATTTACCTTCATGTTGTCTGAAGACATTTACCTTCATGTTGTCTGAAGACATTTACCTTCCCTTGTGTTGTCTGAAGACATTTACCTTCCTGTTGTCTGAAGACATTTACCTTCCCTTGTGTTGTCTGAAGACATTTACCTTCATGTTGTCTGAAGACATTTACCTTCCCTTGTGTTGTCTGAAGACATTTACCTTCCCTTGTGTTGTCTGAAGACATTTACCTTCCCTTGTGTTGTCTGAATACATTTACCTTTCCTTGTGTTGTCTGAAGACATTTACCTTCCCTTGTGTTGTCTGAAGACATTTACCTTCATGTTGTCTGAAGACATTTACCTTCCCTTGTGTTGTCTGAAGACATTTACCTTCCCTTGTGTTGTCTGAAGACATTTACCTTCATGTTGTCTGAAGACATTTACCTTCATGTTGTCTGAAGACATTTACCTTCATGTTGTCTGAAGACATTTACCTTCATGTTGTCTGAAGACATTTACCTTCATGTTGTCTGAAGACATTTACCTTCCCTTGTGTTGTCTGAAGACATTAGGACAGTGTGTTGTTTCTCCAGGCCAAGTAGTGCTGCACAATTAATGGAAAAAGGATTGAGATCTATAGATTCAGACACCTACAAGATCTCATTTCTTAAATTCTGAATGTGATCCAGAACGGTGCAGCATTAGTTTTGCTGTCCAGTTAATTGTAGTTACTCTTGTGTTTTTGCTACAAGAGAGACTTTAAGAGAGGTTTAAGTCTTTAAGCGCTTTGATGTTGTCTGTTTAAAGACACAGTAGTTATGGCTCCAGGTGTTTAAAGCCACAGTTGTTATGGCTCCAGGTGTTTAAAGCCACAGTTGTTATGGCTCCAGGTGTTTAAAGTAGGGCCGGGACTTTAACGCGTTAATTGAGATTAATTAACTACAGAAAAATTAACGCGTTAAAAAAATTAACGCATTTAATCGCACCTTTTTTTTCACGGCGGAACGTTTCTCACTGGGCGCATTTCTAGTACTGAATAGGCTCATTAGGCTGCTGCATGCCTTGCACAGCTTGCAGGGGGAGGAGCAGCCCCCCCCCCCCCCCCCCTCACTCTACACTACAGCTCCGTCAGACAACAACACCACCCAAACGAGAAACGAATCGAATGAAGAAGCCGCTTATATCGCTTTTGCTCCGTGGATGGGGCATTTAGATTTAAAAGCTATCGGATGGACGCGTGGATAGCAGCATGGTTGTGTGCAATATCAGAGGGAAAGGATCCATATGACCAATGTTAGCTCCATGCTAGCTGCTTCAGCTTAGCATGTCTCGCACTGAGTAGAGGCTTGCAGAGGCTCGCAGAGATTTCACCACAGCACGAAGCTGTCAAGCTGTCCTCGATGCGAAACATACTGAAGCAGCAAGTGTGAAAGTCCGTGGTCAGACAATGGTCTGCCCCAACCCCATGTGAAATGCATTCCCCAGCTAGTTCATTCCACCGTTTTTTATTTTATTCCTTTGTCTAAGTGTTTCCCCCCTAATAATGCCCCACCATGCAAAGCACATTTGAGTATTCATAGCCACTTTATATAGGCACTTGCTGCACTTGTTTATCTGTTGAAAAAAAAGTTGTATTGCTTAAAGGGGAATACCACTCATTTTCAACATTTTTCTATGGAGTTGTGTGGAAAACTGGAAATAATAAAAAGTCACCTCATTTTTTGTTGCCTAGAACTGGAGGTATGACAAAAAACAGTAACAATATATAGTATACAATATAAGTATAGATGTACTTGTTACTGTCACTGATTTTTTTTCAGACCTCCAGTTCTAGGCAACACAGAATGGGGTGACCTTTTTATTATTTATTATTATTAACAGCTCTAAGGTATATTAATGACAGTAAAATGTTGAAAATGAGTGGTATCCTGTAGTCACTATTCATTGATTCACTAGTATACCAAAATCCATTTGAAAAAATAGCTTTCTCACTGTTCTCGGGTCAAATAATGATATGCGATTAATCGAGATTAATTAACTACAAAGCCTCTGATTAATTAGATTAAACATTTTAATCGAGTCCCAGCTCTAGTTTAAAGCCACAGTAGTTATGGCTCCAGGTGTTTAAAGCCACAGTAGTTATGGCTCCAGGTGTTTAAAGACACAGTAGTTATGGCTCCAGGTGTTTAAAGCCACAGTAGTTATGGCTCCAGGTGTTTAAAGACACAGTAGTTATGGCTCCAGGTGTTTAAAGACACAGTAGTTATGGCTCCAGGTGTTTAAAGCCACAGTAGTTATGGCTCCAGGTGTTTAAAGACACAGTAGTTATGGCTCCAGGTGTTTAAAGACACAGTAGTTATGGCTCCAGGTGTTTAAAGACACAGTAGTTATGGCTCCAGGTGTTTAAAGACACAGTAGTTATGGCTCCAGGTGTTTAAAGACACAGTAGTTATGGCTCCAGGTGTTTAAAGACACAGTAGTTATGGCTGCAGGTGTTTAAAGACACAGTAGTTATGGCTCCAGGTGTTTAAAGACACAGTAGTTATGGCTCCAGGTGTGTTTAAAGACACAGTAGTTATGGCTCCAGGTGTTTAAAGACACAGTAGTTATGGCTCCAGGTGTTTAAAGACACAGTAGTTATGGCTCCAGGTGTTTAAAGCCACAGTAGTTATGGCTCCAGGTGTTTAAAGACACCGTAGTTATGGCTCCAGGTGTTTAAAGACACAGTAGTTATGGCTCCAGGTGTTTAAAGACACAGTAGTTATGGCTCCAGGTGTTTAAAGCCACAGTAGTTATGGCTCCAGGTGTTTAAAGACACAGTAGTTATGGCTCCAGGTGTTTAAAGACACAGTAGTTATGGCTCCAGGTGTTTAAAGCCACAGTAGTTATGGCTCCAGGTGTTTAAAGACACAGTAGTTATGGCTCCAGGTGTTTAAAGACACCGTAGTTATGGCTCCAGGTGTTTAAAGACACAGTAGTTATGGCTCCAGGTGTTTAAAGCCACAGTAGTTATGGCTCCAGGTGTTTAAAGACACAGTAGTTATGGCTCCAGGTGTTTAAAGACACAGTAGTTATGGCTCCAGGTGTTTAAAGCCACAGTAGTTATGGCTCCAGGTGTTTAAAGCCACAGTAGTTATGGCTGCAGGTGTTTAAAGCCACAGTAGTTATGGCTCCAGGTGTTTAAAGCCACAGTAGTTATGGCTGCAGGTGTTTAAAGACACCGTAGTTATGGCTCCAGGTGTTTAAAGCCACAGTAGTTATGGCTCCAGGTGTTTAAAGCCACAGTAGTTATGGCTGCAGGTGTTTAAAGCCACAGTAGTTATGGCTCCAGGTGTTTAAAGACACCGTAGTTATGGCTCCAGGTGTTTAAAGACACAGTAGTTATGGCTCCAGGTGTTTAAAGACACAGTAGTTATGGCTCCAGGTGTTTAAAGACACAGTAGTTATGGCTCCAGGTGTTTAAAGACACAGTAGTTATGGCTCCAGGTGTTTAAAGACACAGTAGTTATGGCTCCAGGTGTTTATAAAGACACAGTAGTTATGGCTCCAGGTGTTTAAAGACACAGTAGTTATGGCTCCAGGTGTTTATAAAGACACAGTAGTTATGGCTCCAGGTGTTTAAAGACACAGTAGTTATGGCTCCAGGTGTTTAAAGACACAGTAGTTATGGCTCCAGGTGTTTAAAGACACAGTAGTTATGGCTCCAGGTGTTTAAAGACACAGTAGTTATGGCTCCAGGTGTTTAAAGACACAGTAGTTATGGCTCCAGGTGTTTAAAGACACAGTAGTTATGGCTCCAGGTGTTTATAAAGACACAGTAGTTATGGCTCCAGGTGTTTAAAGCCACAGTAGTTATGGCTCCAGGTGTTTAAAGACACAGTAGTTATGGCTCCAGGTGTTTAAAGACACAGTAGTTATGGCTCCAGGTGTTTAAAGACACAGTAGTTATGGCTCCAGGTGTTTAAAGACACAGTAGTTATGGCTCCAGGTGTTTAAAGACACAGTAGTTATGGCTCCAGGTGTTTATAAAGACACAGTAGTTATGGCTCCAGGTGTTTATAAAGACACAGTAGTTATGGCTCCAGGTGTTTAAAGACACAGTAGTTATGGCTCCAGGTGTTTAAAGACACAGTAGTTATGGCTCCAGGTGTTTAAAGACACAGTAGTTATGGCTCCAGGTGTTTATAAAGACACAGTAGTTATGGCTCCAGGTGTTTATAAAGACACAGTAGTTATGGCTCCAGGTGTTTATAAAGACACAGTAGTTATGGCTCCAGGTGTTTAAAGACACAGTAGTTATGGCTCCAGGTGTTTATAAAGACACAGTAGTTATGGCTCCAGGTGTTTAAAGACACAGTAGTTATGGCTCCAGGTGTTTAAAGACACAGTAGTTATGGCTCCAGGTGTTTAAAGACACAGTAGTTATGGCTCCAGGTGTTTAAAGACACAGTAGTTATGGCTCCAGGTGTTTAAAGACACAGTAGTTATGGCTCCAGGTGTTTAAAGACACAGTAGTTATGGCTCCAGGTGTTTAAAGACACAGTAGTTATGGCTCCAGGTGTTTATAAAGACACAGTAGTTATGTCTCCAGGTGTTTAAAGACACAGTAGTTATGGCTCCAGGTGTTTATAAAGCCACAGTAGTTATGGCTCCAGGTGTTTAAAGACACAGTAGTTATGGCTCCAGGTGTTTAAAGACACAGTAGTTATGGCTCCAGGTGTTTAAAGACACAGTAGTTATGGCTCCAGGTGTTTAAAGACACAGTAGTTATGGCTCCAGGTGTTTAAAGACACAGTTATGGCTCCAGGTGTTTAAAGACACAGTAGTTATGGCTCCAGGTGACACATTTTGAACGTAGTAACTAATGTTCAGCAACTACAGACTAAAGGCAATACATACTTTCGAACGTTACGTGAGAGTAGAAAATCTACGGCTATTGTCGGCGATGAGATTGTTTGTAGGGGGGGGGGTGGGGGGGGGGGGAATGGGACACCAAGTACAGACTCCTGGGTCCACCACAGGCTAATTTGTGTCAGTTTGGGGGTCCTTGACATGAAAAAGTTTCGGAACCACTGCTCTAAAACACACTTTAAAGGTCCTTTCAGACGCGCATGGATTAACGCAAACATTAACGCAAACATTAACGCAAACATTAAACTCTCTTCATTGTTAATGGCATTTCATGTTTGTGTTAGCGACTAAACAAACATTAAACCTGTATATAGGGCGTCCCTCAAAAAAATGCAGGTCTCGTTGAAAATGAATTACTAGGCGTGTAAATCGCTGCCGTTTGAAATGACTAAGCACAGTGTGGTCTATTTCGGTCCTGACCTCTCCGCAGGTCTACCAGTTTAACCAGTTTTGACCTTCTGTGTTCTGTGACCTTCTGCCTGCGTGCGTGCCTGCGTGCCTGCGTGTATGTTTTGAGGCCTTTAGCTGGAGTGAGAGCAAGTTAAGATGAAGGCTAATTGTTTCTCACAAGACGCACACACACACACACACACACACACACACACACACACACACACACACACACACACACACACCGGTAGACACGCACATCGGCACCAAACTAATTCTTATCTCGACTCCCTCCAAGCATGAAGACCAACCAATCGCCAATCAGAGACCCTTCCTTCGTTTGGGGCCTATAATACAACCTCATTTGCATATTCATTAGCAGAGCTTAAACAGAGCGCTTTGTTAACATAAAGAGCGGTGTGTGTGTGTGTGTGTGTGTGTGTGTGTGTGTGTGTGTGTGTGTGTGTGTGTGTGTGTGTGTGTGTGTGTGTGTGTGTGTGTGTGTGTGTGTGTGTGTGTGTGTGTGTGTGCAGGGACTCAGACTTGTGGTGACAACTGTCGAGCTGCAGTGTTTGTGTAAGATGGATGGGCCGTTTAGCCACGGCCGCGAGCCGCGTCAACAGCTGCCACATAGCGTTTAGCACGACTCCTTCCCTCTTAAAAGAGCTAATATAATGAACACAAAAAAGGCAAGATGCAATGTCTGCCATTCAGGCTCGTTTCGGTGGCTGTTTTCCATTTGTTTCAGTTAGGGGGAAATCACCTCTGGAAAGCAAGAACAGGGTTTGATGTCGGCGACACTTCAGTGGCGCCGGGCGTACTCATTTATTTAGGTTGGTTTTTGCTTAAACGAGAATACCACTCATGTTCAACATTTTACTATGTCATTAATATACCTTAGAGCTGGTGTGTGAAAATAATAAAAAGTTCCCCCATTCTGTGTTTCCTAGAACTGGAGGTCTGAAAAAAATCTGTAACAATATGAAGTACATCTTTGTGATGTCACTGAAATGTAGCTTCATAATGTCACTGTTTTTTTGCACGCACGCACACACGCACACACGCACACACACACACACACACACACACACACACAGGGGAGGGACCTTATTGGGGTCCCACGCAACACATTTCTTTCAGGTTATGTCTGACGCGAGCCTTGATGTTTTGGTTAGAGATAGCGGCGTGGCAGGAAGGGACGGCATTGTTACAGAGGTCGCTGAGAAAACATGGAGAAACTCTGCTAATCTGAAGACCCACCCTCCCCTCTCTGCCCTGTCGTCCTCTACAGCGACCCTCCCTCCCCTCTCTGCCCTGTCCTCCTCTACAGCGACCCACCCTCCCCTCTCTGCCCTGTCCTCCTCTACAGCGACCCTCCCTCCCCTCTCTGCCCTGTCCTCCTCTACAGCGACCCACCCTCCCCTCTCTGCCCTGTCCTCCTCTACAACGACCCTCCCTCCCCTCTCTGCCCTGTCCTCCTCTACAGCGACCCTCCCTCCCCTCTCTGCCCTGTCCTCCTCTACAGCGACCCACCCTCCCCTCTCTGCCCTGTCCTCCTCTACAGCGACCCTCCCTCCCCTCTCTGCCCTGTCCTCCTCTACAGCGACCCTCCCTCCCCTCTCTGCCCTGTCCTCCTCTACAGCGACCCACCCTCCCCTCTCTGCCCTGTCCTCCTCTACAACGACCCTCCCTCCCCTCTCTGCCCTGTCCTCCTCTACAGCGACCCACCCTCCCCTCTCTGCCCTGTCCTCCTCTACAGCGACCCTCCCTCCCCTCTCTGCCCTGTCCTCCTCTACAACGACCCTCCCTCCCCTCTCTGCCCTGTCCTCCTCTACAGCGACCCTCCCTCCCCTCTCTGCCCTGTCCTCCTCTACAGCGACCCACCCTCCCCTCTCTGCCCTGTCCTCCTCTACAGCGACCCTCCCTCCCCTCTCTGCCCTGTCCTCCTCTACAGCGACCCTCCCTCCCCTCTCTGCCCTGTCCTCCTCTACAACGACCCTCCCTCCCCTCTCTGCCCTGTCCTCCTCTACAGCGACCCTCCCTCCCCTCTCTGCCCTGTCCTCCTCTACAATGACCCTCCCTCCCCTCTCTGCCCTGTCCTCCTCTACAGCGACCCTCCCTCCCCTCTCTGCCCTGTCCTCCTCTACACCCACCCACCCTCCCCTCTCTGCCCTGTCCTCCTCTACAGGGACCCACCCGCCCCTCTCTGCCCTGTCCTCCTCTACACCCACCCACCCTCCCCTCTCTGCCCTGTCCTCCTCTACAGGGACCCACCCGCCCCTCTCTGCCCTGTCCTCCTCTACAGCGACCCACCCTCCCCTCTCTGCCCTGTCCTAGTGTACACCCACCCCCCCTCTCTGTCCTCTACAGCGACCCACCCTCCCCTCTCTGCCCTGTCCTAGTGTACACCCACCCTCCCCTCTCTGCCCTGTCCTCCTCTACAGGGACCCACCCGCCCCTCTCTGCCCTGTCCTAGTGTACACCCACCCCCCCTCTCTGTCCTCTACAACGACCCACCCTCCCCTCTCTGCCCTGTCCTCCTCTACAGGGACACTCCCTCCCCTCTCTGCCCTGTCCTCCTCTACAACGACCCACCCTCCCCTCTCTGCCCTGTCCTCCTCTACAGCGACCCTCCCTCCCCTCTCTGCCCTGTCCTCCTCTACAGCGACCCTCCCTCCCCTCTCTGCCCTGTCCTCCTCTACAGCGACCCACCCTCCCCTCTCTGCCCTGTCCTCCTCTACAACGACCCACCCTCCCCTCTCTGCCCTGTCCTCCTCTACAACGACCCACCCTCCCCTCTCTGCCCTGTCCTCCTCTACAGCGACCCTCCCTCCCCTCTCTGCCCTGTCCTCCTCTACAGCGACCCACCCTCCCCTCTCTGCCCTGTCCTCCTCTACAGCGACCCTCCCTCCCCTCTCTGCCCTGTCCTAGTGTACACCCACCCCCCCTCTCTGCCCTGTCCTCCTCTACAGCGACCCACCCTCCCCTCTCTGCCCTGTCCTCCTCTACAGGGACCCACCCTCCCCTCTCTGCCCTGTCCACCTCTACAACGACCCACCCTCCCCTCTCTGCCCTGTCCTCCTCTACAACGACCCACCCTCCCCTCTCTGCCCTGTCCTCCTCTACAACGACCCACCCTCCCCTCTCTGCCCTGTCCTCCTCTACAGGGACCCACCCTCCCCTCTCTGCCCTGTCCACCTCTACAACGACCCACCCTCCCCTCTCTGCCCTGTCCTCCTCTACAACGACCCACCCTCCCCTCTCTGCCCTGTCCTCCTCTACAACGACCCACCCTCCCCTCTCTGCCCTGTCCTCCTCTACAGCGACCCTCCCTCCCCTCTCTGCCCTGTCCTCCTCTACACCCACCCACCCTCCCCTCTCTGCCCTGTCCTCCTCTACAACGACCCACCCTCCCCTCTCTGCCCTGTCCTCCTCTACACCCACCCACCCTCCCCTCTCTGCCCTGTCCTCCTCTACAGCGACCCACCCTCCCCTCTCTGCCCTGTCCTCCTCTACAACGACCCACCCTCCCCTCTCTGCCCTGTCCTCCTCTACAACGACCCACCCTCCCCTCTCTGCCCTGTCCTAGTGTACACCCACCCCCCCTCTCTGTCCTCTCTGTCCTCTACACCCACCCACCCCCCCCTCTCTGCCCTGTCCTCTACATCACTGTCTGTCTCCTGCTCGCTTTTCACCCCTGTCAGCCAGTTTCATTTTAAAGAGGTGGTTGTCAGCATATTTCATATCAAGGCCCATTAATTATTTATTCTGCATTTGAGCCACGGACCACCAGTTTACCCAAAACTAAAGAATATGTCCACATTTCCATGCTGTATTGATGTTGGTATCGTTAGGAGAGCTAACAGGCAAACGTTGATCAAAATAACAATTCTTCTACACCCAGCAAGCACCGGTCAGGACCTGAACGAATTATTAACGTCTCCATTGGGGCCAAATCAAGTCAAACCAACACTAGTCAGATCTGACCCAGAACCTCACCTGATTTCAACCAACATAAATTCTGCCCACTAAGACGGACGTCCCTGGATGAATCAGAGAGAGTCTGATCGAGGCCAGATCAACTTAACGTCATTATAACTAGTCAGATCTGGCCCAGAATAAGCTATATTTTTTTCAACTGGTGAAGACGTCCTGGAAAAGACGTAATGATCACCCCCATATGGGATGTGATCTGGCCTAGTCCTGAACGTCACCGGCATTCTCTAATTGTGTAGACTTCTTGTAAATTAAGTAATGCAGATGTCTAACAATAATTTAACTCTTGAGATCCACTGTTCTAAACCCCCCCCCCCCCCCCCCCCCCCCCAGCGGATAAGGGCAGCAGCAGCGGGGGCAGCAGCGTGGTGAAGCAGGGGCAGCTGGAGCAGCGGGAGGGCCCGCGGGGCCGCTGGTCGCCGTGCCACGTTGAGCTGACCCCCTGCGAGCTGCGCCTCTACACGCTGGACAGCAGCGCCAACCTCACGCTGGGCACCGCCTACTCCCTGTCCCACTGCCAGAGCCTGGCCTGCCCCGCCCCCAGCGGCGGGCAGCCGCAGCCCAGCGACCCCCGGACCCTACAGGTCAGTGCAGCTGCGTGATTTATTTATTTGTGACCAGATTTGACTGAGAGACTGCCATCGCGCAAACTCCAGCTTTTCACCAGAGGAGAATTTTGAATGAGTTAATAGCACAGGCAGACTCTTCACATACTATAGCCCATAGCATGTCTGACTTCTCATCCGCCTCTCGTTCAAAATATGAACTCTTTGGAGCTTTTAGCGATATAATGGAATCGGGGGGGGGGGGGGGGGGGGGGGTGTTCAGAGTAAAAGCGGCCATGTCATTCCGGCACCCCAGAGCTCCTATTTTGAAGGAATCCCGGGAATGATTGTGTTAATTGTTCGATTAGATGGATTAGTCTGATGAAGTGTTTGGCCCCCGTCTCTCTCTCTCTCTCTCTCTCTCCAGGCTCTGTTCTTCAACAGCACCCGCGTCCAGCTGCGGGCAGGGAGCCAGTGGGACGCCCTGGAGTGGAGGAGGATGATGTGGGAGAGGGTGCTGGCCGCCAGGCCGCCATCCCACACCCAGAGGGTGCCGTCCGAAGCCCAGAGGGTGCCGTCTGACACCCAGAGGGTGCTGTCCGACACCCAGAGGGTGCCGTCCCAGACCACTAAGGAGAATCAGCAGGTCAGCTAAAGCCTGAAGCATACTCCACTAGCCCATTTAGACCTGACAGTTTTCTGAAAAACCTATGTTTCTAAGTCAGTGATGCTTAAACATTTTCATGTCAAGGACCCCAAAAATCATATGTATTTGGCCACAGACCCCCATCTTAAAATATGTTAGCAAAGATTTGAGTTAAAAACGTTCGCTCTGAAATAATATATATTCAAAGATTTGCGCCACAAGCTCGATTTGCGCCACAAGCTCGTAGCGCGGCACCGAGAGCTTGCAGATCTGCTATTTTTCAATAGCTAAAGTATAACATAATGCTTAAAACACCAAAAGGAGTTCCCGCCTACTGTAAGCTGGCTCCTTTCCAAGAGAGTAAGAACACTTCATGACCATATAGGTGAGAGTAGGAACACTTCATGACCATATAGGTGAGAGTAGGAACACTTCATGACCATATAGGTGAGAGTAGGAACAATTCATGACCATATATAGAGTAGGAACACTTCATGACCATATAGGTGAGAGTTAGGGTTGGGATTCGTTAGGATTTTAACGGTTCCGGTTCCTAACGGTTCCCTTAACGGATCCTAATATTATTTCTTCCCCCTTTTTTCTGACATAGATTATGCTTATATTATAACTAACCTAACCAAGTACATAATATACACAAATTCATTAATTCAATTATTGGCACTATTATTTAAACTTCACCACCACCATCAGCAGCTAGCCACCACAACAATATCATTGTTGCAATTTGTACTGTATATTGCAATTTGTAGCCTACTGTATATTAAATATACAGTACACATTGCAATAATGATATTGTTGTGGTGACAAATGTTGTCTTTAATGTTCAGATTAATGTAATATGAAGGACCCCTTACCCTAATGGAAACAAGCCATAGTGCTTTCTTGGATTATAAAATCCTTTTAGCAGACCTTGTATTGAACTGTATAGGCTACGTTCCTGTGCTTTTTTCTGCAAACTGTTTATAAAGTAATCAATCTATGGAGGTATATGCACCTAAACGCTGGGCTCTCAACAGTCACGCGATTCATTTAGAGCCAAATCAAAAGCAGTTGAGTTGCTTATAAATTGTAAAAAAATAAGTGCAGACAAATTGATTTGGCTCTATAGTTAACGTGATTCATAAAATATCAGACAGAAAGACGTCGAGTCATTGGCGTTCTAAATTAACACCATTAACAACAGTTGTACAATACGCCTAATGAAAAGCTCTGTAGACGTTAGTAGTCACAATGTAGTCACTTGCTGCCACACTATCGAAAGAGCTGCACACGTTCTTAAATTCCGAGTTTTTAGACAGCTGGTGGATGGAAAAGAAGCTCCACCTCCGCGGACTTTTTGCGCGACGGCCAGATTCCCGGAAACGCTCTCCTCCGCTGCGCGCAACTTAAGAAGTGCGCAGCTTAACACCGTTTTGCGCTAAGGTGTGGAGACGGTGTCTGTAGGTGGGGTGACGTCACCCCAGGCTCTGCTTGCATGCACACACAGACACAGCGGAGCTAAATGACGACTGATGAGAACCGTTTGGGGAACCGTTAATAAAAAAACGATGGAACCGGCTCCGGATCCGCAATGTCGGAACCGGGTCTGAAATGGACCCGGTTCCGAATCCCAACCCTAGTGAGAGTAGAAACACTTCATGACCATATAGGTGAGAGTAGGAACACTTCATGACCATATATAGAGTAGGAACACTTCATGACCATATAGGTGAGAGTAGGAACACTTCATGACCATATAGGTGAGAGTAGGAACACTTCATGACCATAGGTGAGAGTAGGAACACTACATGATCATATAGGTGAGAGTAGGAACACTACATGACCATATAGGTGATAGTAGGAACACTTCATGACCATATAGGTGAGAGTAGGAACACTTCATGACCATATATAGAGTAGGAACACTTCATGACCATATAGGTGAGAGTAGGAACACTTCATGACCATAGGTGAGAGTAGGAACACTTCATGACCATATAGGTGAGAGTAGGAACACTTCATGACCATATATGTGAGAGTAGGAACACTTCATGACCATATTATAGGTGAGAGTAGGAACACTTCATGACCATATAGGTGAGAGTAGGAACACTTCATGACCATATAGGTGAGAGTAGGAACACTTCATGACCATATAGGTGAGAGTAGGAACACTTCATGACCATATAGGTGAGAGTAGGAACACTTCATGACCATATATAGAGTAGGAACACTTCATGACCATATAGGTGAGAGTAGGAACACTTCATGGCCATATATAGAGTAGGAACACTTCATGACCACAGGTGAGCGTAGGAACACTTCATGACCATATATAGAGTAGGAACACTTCATGACCATACAATGTGAGCGTACGAAACTCACAACTCAAGTCAAATCTGATCAAAATGTACAAGTTTACCCTAACCCTAACGCTAGTTTCCTTCTCCTCCACCAGGTGGCGATGTTCCCCACGACGCCCATGTCTGCCACCTCGTCCCCCTCCCCATCGGGCCTGGACACCCGGCCGGACTGCAGCCCCACCCCGGCCGAGGCCACGCCCTCCCCTCTGGCCCCGCCCCGCCCCGTCCGGCCCACCGCCCTGCCCCTGTTCACCCAGCGCTGCCAGGAGGTCCTCAAAGTGGGCCTGCTGCACAAGGTTATTATTATTATTATTATTATTAAAAACCTCTGCGATCAAAGCCAGATCTTGCGTCAGATCGGGGGTTTTGTCGGCGAGCGCCAAAAATGCTTCCCGACAGCATAATCAGAGCAAATATCGTGCAGCGTCTACGAGCCATAATACAAACTCAACAAAAGATACCATTTAAATATATATATATCTATTTTTGAGTGGTGCAAACCACTCCAACAACTGGCTTTGTACCTGTGTACCCGTGTTTGTTCGTACCAAAAAACGAGCATGGTTGCTATGGTTAACAACCAAAAAAACGAGCATGGTTGCTATGGTTAGCAACCAAAAAAACGAGCATGGTTGCTATGGTTAGTATGTGTAGTTGCACCACTCAGTTCACACGGGTGTGATTTTTACTGTTGGATAATCATTGACAAGAACTACAGTAAAAATAAGGGCTTTTTTTGTTTGGCTAATTTGTTTTTTACAAAACACGCAATACAGTTTCAGTTAGTTATCATTTTTGAGTGGTGTAAACCACTCCTACAACTGGCTTTTTTGTGCAGAAAAAATGAGCATGGTTGCTATGTTCACCCTGTTGTAATGACGTAATGAAATCACACCCGGGTGAACAGGGTGAACATAGCAACCATGCTCATTTTTTCTGCACAAACAAAGCCAGGTAATGAAATCACACCCGGGTGTGATTTCATTACGTCAGACATGATTTCATTACGTCAGACAGACCTTACACCACTCAGTTCACACGGGTGTGATTTTTTTATATATATAGGGCTCCATTTTCGTCACCGCTAAACCCCTTATCCCTAAACTTCTTTGCCTTTTTTTACTATTTGGCAAAACATTTTAAAATGTTAAAATGGCCAGTCTACAAGCTTACAACGTGTCAATGTAGATTGGCTAGTTGAACTATTCAAAAATGTTTTTCAAAATAGTAAAAAAAGCTAAAGAAGTTCAGGGATAAGGGGTTTAGGGGTGACGAAAATGGAGCCCATTGATCTTATTTAGTTCAGTTAACGGAAATCCTTTTTTTTAAATCTTAGTTTTGTTTATTTACATGACATTAGTTTTGATGACCTTTGATCACCTTGCTGCTCCACCAGCTGACGGAGCAGAACAACTGGCGGGCGTTCACCTTCGTCCTGACGCGCTCCGCCCTGCGGGCGTTCCCCACGGAGGGCCGGGGTCCCGTGGCCGAGCCCCTCTTCCAGCACCCGCTGGCCTGCTGCGTGGCGGTGCAGCACGGTGGCGCCGCGGGGGCCGGGCACCCCCAGCAGGAGAACGCAGATCCCTGGAGCGGCGGCGCTCCCGCCCACTCAGGAAGACACTTTCAGGTACGGTGTTGTTGTTTTTCACGTGGACAATGAGCCTTGGAAATGAACCCACCTCAACATCAGTCCCAGTTCCATCCCTGTGGGCTCTGTACCATTAAAAAGGACCTGAAGACGTCCCCACACGTCCTGGGCCTCCTACGTCCTATGTCGACACATAAAACAAATCTGCTACAGGCTTTAGTTTAGACATACTATTGGTCCGACTGTCATTAGACCGACCACCTATACCTCAAACCCTAACCTAACCCTCACCGCAAGCACGGGAGCAGTGCATGTCCGCCCGCATCATGTCTGACCGCTGTTTCCGCATGTCCGTCCGTTGTCGTGTCTAAGCTGCGTGTGCGGCCCGTATTTTCTCTCTTCCAAGTGGTTTTCTCCTCCGAGGTGATGGAGCTCCAGACAGACAGACAGTCAGACCTGTATTTTCTCTCTTCCAGGTGGTTTTCTCCTCCGAGGTGATGGAGCTCCAGGCAGACAGTCAGTCAGACCTGTATTCTCTCTCTTCCAGGTGGTTTTCTCCTCCGAGGTGATGGAGCTCCAGGCAGACAGTCAGTCAGACCTGTATTCTCTCTCTTCCAGGTGGTTTTCTCCTCCGAGGTGATGGAGCTCCAGACAGACAGACAGTCAGACCTGTATTTTCTCTCTTCCAGGTGGTTTTCTCCTCCGAGGTGATGGAGCTCCAGACAGACAGACAGTCAGACCTGTATTTTCTCTCTTCCAGGTGGTTTTCTCCTCCGAGGTGATGGAGCTCCAGGCAGACAGTCAGAGCTCGGCTCGGGACTGGGCCGAGGCCCTGCGGCAGGCTGCAGGCGCCCAGAGGCCCGTCCGGAGGGAGCCGGAGGAGGTGGTGGGCGAGGCGGCGCCAGGTAGGACTGTTACCGTTACCACATTTAAGATGACCATTAATCGTCACACAAAATAATTGCGACTTTCCCTCCCTGACACGAGTTACGTTTTCATCTATCTATAAATGGTCTGTCTGTATCGGGTCGGTCCGAGCAAAAAGGCCTCTGCCCGGGCTCTGGACAGGGCCCGTGCCCAGTGTCCATTGTTCTGACATAATTCTGAAGTCTGCATAGACTACATATTTGGGCATGCCGGACAAAGAACTCCATATATGGGCATAAAAGGGACACCTGCACAATAACTGGGTGGGGCATGCATTTCCAACTTGCATCGTTCCATGTAGGCCAGTGCCCAATGGGCACTGCTCTAGTTGTTTAAATTTGCAGTTTTTAATAACTTTTAAGACTTTTAATAATAATAATAAAACTTTATTTGTATAGCACCTTTCATGACATGAAATGCAGCTCAAAGTGCTTTACAGAGCAATGAAGAATAGAAAAAAAAGAAAAGAAAAGCAAGGCATAAACATTACAAAAGAGCAGTAATGCAATACAGTGAGGACATGAATAACAAAATAAATTAAAAAAACAAATCAATTAAAAGCAAGGGTGTAGTAGGGTCTTGAGCTGTGCTTTAAAAATGTCTACAGAGGCTGCCTGTTGAAGGTACAGTGGGAGTTTGTTCCACGCCGTCGGCCCGTAGAAGCAAAAAGCTGCTTCCCCGTATTTTTTAGTTGCCATTTTTTTAGGCAAAGCGAGCAGGCCAGCAGTGGAAGACCTTAGGGGGCGGTTTGGGACATATTTAGGCAGGCAGTCATGTAGGTAGGAAGGTGCGACCATTGAGAGCTTTATAAACAAGTAAAATAATTTTAAAATCAATAGACGTGATTCTCCTCGGACAGAGTGACGCGGATGACACGTTCGGATGACGTAACCGGAAATCGATGAGTCACACCATGCTTGCTAGCTTCTGGGAAACTGAGGCGCAATGTAAAGTCTATGGCTCGTGCGTGACTGCGTCCGCACGCTGCTGTTCCTCGCTGCTCTTTGTTGTCGGGTCCGCGGGATATTGCTGGACACTGTTACAAGCGATCACAACATTTTAAGGAGGACTTTCATGAAGCGGAACGATGATCGTGGCGTGGTGTTGGTGGTTCTTCAAATGTTAGTAACAAACTAGGCAGTCAGCGGGGGATGGAGATTAATTAATTCCGCTGTTAACGATTTAATTGTGTGATTTTTTTGCATTGAACATTGGAACGTTATTTGAATTTCCGTTTGCTTTTTAGGCTTCGTAATCACAGATTGCACATCAGGGCAGATATGACAAATAACTGAAATATACAAGGAAATCATTCTTCCTAATCCTTTCCCAAAAATTGTACAAAACAGCAGGAAATACAAGTCTACAAGTTTACAACAACACGTCACATTTTAAAAATCATTTCTCTTTCAACAAATCTCAAATCCCGTTTATTAACATAATGTATTGCCACCAGTTTAGATCGATATAGGATATATCGTTACATAGTTATTGGTTCTAACATGCGTTTGGACATGTTTTTTCGTCACGTGCTCAGCCGCGGCGCCGCCAGCGGCTGGCTCCTCCCACAACGGCGGGGGTGTGCTGCTGCGAGCCAGGCCGACCAATCAGAGGAGGCAGAGAGGAGACTCCGCCCAGCGAGCCAAGCGCCAGTCCGTCACCACTTCCTTCCTGAGCATCCTCACCTGTCTGGCCGTGGAGAAGGGCCTGACGGCCCAGAGCTTCAGGTGTGCAGGTACGCACGCACACACACGCACGCACGCACACACACACACACACACATTGGTGTGATTTGTATTTGTTGACAACAATATATTTATCATATATATTTTATGTAGTCAGTGAAAAAAGGTACTGTGAAGTTTGAGATAATGGAATGCCCCAAACAGGGAGTGTTCTGTCCATGCTGTTAAACGTGAACATGGGGAGAAGACAGGACCGTGTGTACATTGAACCCATTCTGGACGGGAACCCCTTTTGGTGTTTTAAGCATTATGTTATACTTTAGCTGTTGAAAAATAGCAGATCTACAAGCTCATAGCGCGGCACCAAGTGCTGCGCTACGAGCTCGTAAGTCTGCTATTTTTGAAAAATCTTGAAAATGTGGCGCAAATCTTTGAATATATATTCTTTCTCAGTGAACATTTTTAACTCAAATCTTTGCTTCTGGAGTGGGAGGTCCCTGGATTTTCAGATGGCGGTCCGCAGCCAAATACAGATAATTCTGGGGGTCCTTCACATGAAAAAGGTTGAGCACCACTGACATAGAAACATAGGGTTTTCTAGGTTTTTCCAGGAAACTGGAGCATTGAAGGAGCACTTTTTCAACCGTGTACTATCTTCATAATAATGTTGATCAATAATAATGGTCAATTGATCACTACTGGTGACCAATTGACCATATTAGGGAGTTCAACGGGCATCGTCTTCCTTGATTGGTCAACCCAAACCATCGGCTTCACGGATTGGACAAACCTTGCGTGGTGTTTGTGACTCTGGGCGAATATAAGTGAAGACGCAGAATATTCCATGCATTTACACATCAGGACTTGACCAATAGGATACCATTGACCAATAGGATTCATCCACTGTGGTGCTGTTGTGAGCAATGTTACGCTGGGCGGTGCATCTGAGAGGACCAGGAACAGCCAATCAGAGAGCTGTGACAGTGAGACACTGTGTGTACTCCTTTGGAGGTCACAAGGATCACATTGATGTGCACGTCTTCAACACAGTGTCTTTGATCTGGAGGAAGTTGACCCCAGTGACCCCTGGAAGAGGAGAACGCCACCTTGAGGTTCCATTCAGACGCAGCGGCCACACAGCTGTGCTGATAGAATATACTGTCTACCTCTGGGGAGGGAGGACTAACCAAGGTTACTGCAACGTGCTTTATGCATTTGATGTTGATGCCCACACATGGTTCAAACCACAGGTTTCCGGGACCGTTCCAGAGGGGATGATCTACCACTCAGCCTGTGTGTTGGGGAAGGTTATCTTTATCCATGGAGGAAGAACCGAGACTGGCTACACTAATGCCATCTACAAGTTGGACACCAACACAATGGTCTGGTCTTTAATTAACGCCAGAGGAACTCCACCTCCTGCTTCAGCATGTCACTCTGCTACCATCATCGGGACAAAGATGTTTGTATTCGGGGGCTGGATTAGCGGTCAGTGCCACAACACCTTCAGAGTGTTTGACACAGAGACCAACCACTGTATGAACACACCTTCTACACAGCTTCTGCCAGAAATACGCTTGGATCATTCAGCCTTTACCTACAATGGAGAGCTGTACATATTTGGTGGCTGGAACCATGGCCATTCCTTCAATGATCTGTGGAAATTCAGTCCAGAAACCTTCTCCTGGAAGAAGGTTGAGCCAAAGGGGGAAAGGCCGTGTTCAGGGAGGTGTAATATGTGCTGTTGCATGATGGGAGATCGTATCATCCTCTTTGGAGGATACAACAACCCTGGTGACCTGTATGTCTTAGACTTCAGTCCTAGCCTCAAGACATTGTGTAAGCTAGCAGTTATTCAGTACGATCTGGAGAAGTCTGAACTCACACACAACATCAGGTGGGAACTGGAAGCCATGACTAGCAAAAATGAACAACAAAAAGAATCCGCAAATTATCAAACACAGAGGCTGAAAAAATATGTGAAGCCATGATGACTACCAACTAGGCATGTAACGATATATCGTATATCGATATATATCAATATTATATCCCGACGATATGTATCGATTTATTAAAAAATATATTTTTATTTAGGGGGGCTAGTGTGTGAAATGAAATGTGAGCTGTAATCATATTCCATCATATTCACGTGCTTTTTGAGAGAAATGAGACAGACTCATGCAATCACTTTCAGTATAGAGGCCTGCAGAGGGGAGCTGTATGTGTCTGTGACTGTGCCCAGGTGATGGTCGTTATTGATGCTCATTAATACATCAACGAAGGCAATTATGTTTCTGCACTGTCAAATAGGTCTACATCTATCCTAAGATGCCATCAAAGAAACTCGAGCTAGGTTTAAACATGAAAGCATGTTTACAGTTGTTGCACAGAAATTAAGTAATTTTACATGAACAGTAATGCTACTTTTGCAATGTAGTTAAATAAAAAATGTGAAAAAAGCTGGGGGGGAAGATAAATCATTTCGGTCATTTGTTTGGAAAATAATTGTGTTGAAAATATCGTGAAAAAACGTATCGTGAACCTCATATCGTGATACGTGTCGTATCGTGAGTTGAGTGTATCGTTACATGCTCACTACCAACAGCAGCTGAATGAACACAATAAAATAAATCAATACATAATAAATAAATAAATAACAATGAAATGGAACCAATTAAAAACAAATGGACAGGGTGTGACACGCACGCACGCACGCACGCACGCACGCACGCACGCACGCACACGTTGGTGTGATTTTTATTTGTTGACAACAATATATTTATGTATAGTCTTAGTTTCAATCATCATAGCTTGGTTTTTATGTAGTTTTCGTCAGTGAAAAAAGGTACTCGACAAACATTTTTTTTGTCATGGTTTTTTAGTCGAGGAAATAAGCACTCTCTGCTGCCCCCCCCCAACCCCCCCCCCCCGCCATACCGCTGGTGGCAGGTTGGAATCTGCCATTCTGCACTACCACATCCAACCTCCAGGTGGCTCCACTGGTCTTAAGCAAACATCTTGTGGGAGCACTGCGTAGGGCTAAACCAGACACCTGTCCACACACACACACACACACACACACACACACACACACACACACACACACACACACACACACACACACACACACACATTGCTTCAGGGAGACTTCCCTCCTCGACACACTTCCAGCCAACGTATTTTCTCAGCCCTTCCCACCAGAGGAAAGTAAACATTGAGCATAGATGTGATTTATCAGAAGAGAGCTGGCGCCTCTCTCTCTCTCTCTCTCTCTCTCTCTCTCTCTCTCTCGCCCACCATCGGCTACCGCCTGGCCCCTTCCCCCGTCGCTGTGCCCCGCCCCCCCCACCTCTGTTGTGATTTAGTGGCAGGTCAAACATGTCGGCATAGGTTTATGTAAGCACAGCTATCTCTGCTAATGAGTGTGTGTGTGTGTGTGTGAGTGTGTGAGTGTGAGTGTGTGTGTGTGTGCGCGTGCGTGCGCCTCACGAGGGGGGCCCTGGAGGGTAATGTAGGTCGATGACAGTCCCGCCCCGCTCTCTGTCCATCCGGCGCTGGTCCATTATTCAGCTGCTGGTGTTTACCAGGAGAGAGAGATAGGCTCAGCTTAACCAGGACGGGAACCCTCTTTGGTGTTGGCCTGACGTCGACATTTCTAAATAATGACAGTTTTCTGAAAAACCTCATGTTTCTATATCAGTGGTGCTCAATATTTCATGTCAAGGACCCCAAAAAGTATATGTAATTGGCCGCCGACCCCCATAAAATATGTTGTTCCACGGACCCCCCGGAAACAAAGATTTTAGTTAAAACGTTATCTTTGAAAGAATATATATTCAAAGATTTGCGCCACATTTTAACATTTTAAAAAATAGCAGATAGACAAGAATGAGTATGAGCTTGTAGATCTGCTATTTTTCATTAGCTAAAGCGTAACACAATGCTTAAAACACCAAAAGGGGTTCCCGCCCAGAATGGGTTAACCAGGACGGGAACCCTTTTTGGTGTTTTAAAGGCGAATTCCAGGCTTTCTTACCTTTATTTGTAGTTTTTACGTCCCCACCAAAGAGGTCCAGGTGTTATTTTGTGCAAAAGCGCATTATTATTATTTCCCCTAATATAAGCCCTCAATGAATGGAATGGGGCTATGGGGTGTTGTGCTACGTAATTCGCTTATTTCCATCGCTCAAAATGCGAATTTTGATGACATTTAGCCTCTCAGACCCATTTGAGCCACGGACCACCGTTTGATGACATTTAGCTTCTCAGACCTATTTGAGCCACGGACCACCGTTTGATGACATTTAGCCTCTCAGACCCATTTGAGCCACGGACCACCGTTTGATGACATTTAGCCTCTCAGACCCATTTGAGCCACGGACCACCGTTTGATGACATTTAGCCTCTCAGACCCATTTGAGCCACGGGCCACCGTTTGATGACATTTAGCCTCTCAGACCCATTTGAGCCACGGGCCACCGTTTGATGACATTTAGCCTCTCAGACCCATTTGAGCCACGGACCACTGTTTGATGACATTTAGCCTCTCAGACCCACTTAACAATAATTGACCTCTTGAGAGAGTAAAATGAAACCAAATGGACCCATACGGGTCCATTTGGTTTCATTTTACGCCAGTTCCGACCAGTTCCGCGTCCATTTGGTTTCATTTTACGCCAGTTCCGACCAGTTCCTTTCCCCTCCATCAGGCGCCCCGGCTGGCCAGGGGGAGGCAGTATAGAGACCAGTTCCTTTCCCCTCCATCAGGCGCCCCTTCTGGCCTGGGGGAGGCAGTATAGAGACCAGTTCCTCTCCCCTCCATCAGGCGCTCCGGCTGGCCAGGGGGAGGCAGTTTAGAGACCAGTTCCTTTCCCCTCCATCAGGTGCCCCGGCTGGCCAGGGGGAGGCAGTTTAGAGACCAGTTCCTTTCCCCTCCATCAGGTACCCCGGCTGGCCAGGGGGAGGCAGTATAGAGACCAGGGTTACTGCATGTTTTTTGTGAGCTCTTGGCCCCTCCATAATGATGAGGGATGGCAGAGTGTGTTTTGCGTGTGTGCACTACACTACATGCACATTCAGGGGCGTGTGTGTGTGTGTGTGTGTGTGTGTGTGTGTGTGTGTGTGTGTGTGTGTGTGTGTGTGTGTGTGTGTGTGTGTGTGTGTGTGTGTGTGTGTGTGTGTGTGTGTGTGTGTGTGTGTGTGTGTGTGTGTGTGTGTGTGTGTGTGTGTGTGTGTGTGTGTGTGTGTGTGTGTTCTGCAGTACTGCGTGCATGTGCGCGTGTGTGTGGCGGTTTATTTTTACCATCATGGACAGACGGTGTGTGGTTTTACCCATGGTGCTTTGCAGTTTCACCTTTGGTGCTGTCTTTGTTGTGGGAGGCTTCAAAAGGGGTTAGGAGGAGTGTTCTCTCTGTGTGTGTGTGTGTGTGTGTGTGTGTGTGTGTGTGTGTGTGTGTGTGTGTGTGTGTGTGTGTGTGTGTGTGTGTGTGTGTGTGTGTGTGTGTGTGTGTGTGTGTGTGTGTGTGTGTGTGTGTGTGTGTGTGTGTGTGTGTGTGTGTGTGCGTGCGTGCGTGCGTGCGTGCGTGCGTGCGTGCGTGCGTGCGTGCGTGCGTGCGTGCGTGCGTGCGTGCGTGCGTGCGTGCGTGCGTGCGTGCGTGCGTGCGTGCGTGCGTGCGTGCGTGCGTGCGTGCGTGTGCGTGGGTGGGTGCATGCAGGTTTGTGTGTTCTTTGACCACAGGGACACACTTTTAACCTTTGGCTGTTATGTCTGTCTCCCTAATATTCTATCTTCCACCACACTGTCTGTCTGTCAAGACAGACAGACAGACAGACATGCACACTAGTAGCCTGGCTAATACGCCAGACCGAATCAGCCGTTGGCAAAAGAAAATTGCCTGCCGGCGGATTACGGTCTGGAGAGGCTCAATTGTACGCCCATTTCCTACACCAGAGAACTGGTGTGGCCAATCGGGACACAATATAGGTATGCAATATGGGCGGGCTTTGGTACAGTGACGTTCAACGCTTGAGACCTTTGACTGACAGTAGCTCTGACCAATTGCTTCAAAGAGAAAATGTTTGAACCCGCCCCCCGGGAAACAAGATCCATACACAGCATCTCCAGACTCAAATACCACTTTGAGTCTGGCTTAATTTCAACGCAAACTTAAAAATATCCCCGTGAATATTCACCGTGAGTTAAAATGTGACAGATTTGACGAGCCTCAGCGCCTTCCCATCGCCTGCAACTCCCTCTTTACAGCCCAATTTGTCAGCTTAATAATGGCTTGATCCCCCTGTACCCTCCCCCCCCCCCCTCCCCCCTCTCTCTTTCTTTCTGTCTATTAGCGGGGGTCTTTTTCAGGGTATACTTTAACAAAACTCAGAGCCTTTTCAAGCAGCGTTCCTGTTCACAACCACACAAACCATTTCAACTCCTCAGGCATAGTCAGAGCTGTTCACATACACATGGAGCTATGGCGGCCTGGACAACGCTACAGAATCAGAATCACTTTGTGTCATTTTTCTATGTACTTGCATACAAAAGAACATGAAATACCGTTTCAGTCACTGGCAGTGCAACATAAAACAAAGAGCCTATTTAAAAAAACGTATAAGCTAAAAACTAAAACAAAAAATGGACAAACATTAAAAAGAGCCCCAGTATGTTTGATGACGTGCAATTCATATGGAAAAGTTAAAAGTTATCAACACCACACACAGCCTATGGATAAATGAAGTGGCATGGTGCTATCCTTAAAAAAACGTTACCAGCTTAGTTTTATAAAAGTGCTGTTGTGCATTCCAAAGTGCATTGTTTTGTCCAGTTCAGTCCAACGCTCGAGTGTTTGGACCGACGCACTAACAGTCCTACAGTCATGTTTCCTGACACCCTAAACCCCCAAACCCTAAACATAGGGAAGCCACGGACGGGTATAGGGGTGGTTCCCAAACCTCGGGACCAAGCAGGCACCGAACCCAACACGCTTGGGTACCGGGTACCGAACTGGAACACGCCTGGGTACCGGGTACCGAACTGGAACATGCTTGGGTACCGGGTACCGAACTGGAACACGCTTGGGTACCGGATACCGAACTGGAACACGCCTGGGTACCGGGTACCGAACTGGAACACGCTTGGGTACCGGATACCGAACTGGAACACGCCTGGGTACCGGGTACCGAACTGGAACATGCTTGGGTACCGGGTACCGAACTGGAACACGCTTGGGTACCGGATACCGAACTGGAACACGCCTGGGTACCGGGTACCGAACTGGAACACGCCTGGGTACCGGATACCGAACTGGAACACGCCTGGGTACCGGGTACCGAACTGGAACACGCCTGGGTACCGGATACCGAACTGGAACACGCCTGCGTACCGGGTACCGAACTGGAACATGCTTGGGTAGCGGGTACCGAACTGGAACACGCTTGGGTACCGGATACCGAACTGGAACACGCCTGGGCACCGGGTACCGAACTGGAACACGCCTGGGTACCGGATACCGAACCAGACACGTTTGGGTACCGGATACCGAACTGGAACACGCCTGGGTACCGAACTGGAACATGCTTGGGTACCGGGTACCGAACTGGAACATGCTTTGGTACCGGATACCGAACCAGACATGCTTGGGTACCGAATCGGACATGCTTGGGTACCAAACCAGACACGCTTGGGTACCGGGTACCGAACCGGACATGCTTGGGTACCGAACCAGACATGCTTGGGTACCGAACCGGACACGCTTGGGTACCAAACCGGACATGCTTGGGTACCGAACCAGACATGCTTGGGTACCGAACCGGACACGCTTGGGTACCGAATCGGACATGCTTGGGTACCGAATCGGACATGCTTGGGTACCGAACTGTCTTTTCTCTCTAAATCTACGGTGCTGTCCATGGTGCTGATCAGAACGCCGATTCTTCATTCTGTCCTAATCTCTGACTTAACCAAGCATCTCGTTTGGAATATTAACCCATTTAGACCTGAGGACGATTCTACAAATGCCTTCCTAATCCATGTTTCTATGTCAGTCGTTCTCAAACATTCTCATGTCTCATATAATTAGGCCGCCGACCCCCATCTGAAAATATGTTGTTCCAGGGACCCCCCCAGAAGCAAAGATTTGAGTAAAAAAAAAACTCAAATCTACAAGCTCATAATGCGGCACCGAGTGCCGCGCTACGAGCTTGTAGATCTGCTATTTTTCGATATCTAAAGTATAACATAATGCTTAAAAAATGTTAATCAAATCAAATGAAGTGTGGTCTCGTATGAATGCCACCCTGTGCCGCTAACGGAGACCCAGTGATGTTCACACGCTCCATTAGTGGCTCCTGTCATGTCTCTTTGAAGCCATTTCAAGTCCACGGAGGGAGGCGGCGCCGTCTTTGCATATGCGCGCCACGCCCTCCTTCCTTCCATACATATCCAGCCGTCGCTCGTTCAATCAACATCAAAATGTTGGCCATTTATTGGGTTCATTTGGTTTGGTTTGTTCGTTTGTCCGGTTCGAAATGTATTCAACTCATTAAAACATGAGAAAATTCAACTCATTAAAACATGCAGAATATACTGTTTTCTTTTTTGTTTTCATACCTTTTGAAGGAAATGACCACTGGCCGTTTGATGCCTGTGACCCCCCCCCCCCACACACACACACACACACACAAACACAAACACCCACACGCCCGCACGCGCACGTTTTAAGT
>NC_136794.1:43756924-43786924 GCF_951216825.1 Electrona antarctica | reverse complement strand
TGGACATTTATTTAGACGTCAGGTGGGGTTTGGGAGTGGACATTTATTTATAGTCAGGTGGGTTTTGGGAGTGGACATTTATTTAGAGGTCAGGTGGGGTTTGGAAGTGGACATTTATTTAGAGGTCAGGTGGGGTTTGGGAGTGGACATTTATTTATAGTCAGGTGGGGTTTGGGAGTGGACATTTATTTAGAGGTCAGGTGGGGTTTGGGAGTGGACATTTATTTAGAGGTCAGGTGGGGTTTGGGAGTGGACATTTATTTAGAGTCAGGTGGGGTTTGGGAGTGGACATTTATTTAGAGTCAGGTGGGGTTTGGGAGTGGACATTTATTTAGGGGTCAGGTTTAGACTGCGGTTTGGGAGTGGACATTTATTTAGAGGTCAGGTGGGGTTTGGGAGTGGACATTTTTTTAGAGGTCAGGTGGGGTTTGGGAGTGGACATTTATTTAGAGGTCAGGTGGTGTTTGGGAGTGGACATTTATTTAGGGGTCAGGTTTAGACTGCGTTTTGGGAGTGGACATTTATTTAGAGGTCAGGTGGGGTTTGGGAGTGGACATTTATTTAGAGGTCAGGTGGGGTTTGGGAGTGGACATTTATTTAGAGGTCAGGTGGGGTTTGGGAGTGGACATTTATTTAGAGGTCAGGTGGGGTTTTGGAGTGGACATTTATTTAGAGGTCAGGTGGGGTTTGGGAGTGGACATTTATTTAGAGGTCAGGTGGGGTTTGGGAGTGGACATTTATTTAGAGGGCAGGTGGGGTTTGGGAGTGGACATTTATTTAGAGGTCAGGTGGGGTTTGGGAGTGGACATTTATTTAGAGTCAGCTGGGGTTTGGGAGTGGACATTTATTTAGGGGTCAGGTGGGGTTTGGGAGTGGACATTTATTTAGAGTCAGGTGGGGTTTGGGAGTGGACATTTATTTAGAGTCAGGTGGGGTTTGGGAGTGGACATTTATTTAGAGGTCAGGTGGGGTTTGGGAGTGGACATTTATTTAGAGGTCAGGTGGGGTTTGGGAGTGGACATTTATTTAGAGTCAGGTGGGGTTTGGGAGTGGACATTTATTTAGAGGTCAGGTGGGGTTTGGGAGTGGACATTTATTTAGAGGTCAGGTGGGGTTTGGGAGTGGACATTTATTTAGAGGTCAGGTGGGGTTTGGGAGTGGACATTTATTTAGAGGTCAGGTGGGGTTTGGGAGTGGACATTTATTTAGAGGTCAGGTGGGGTTTGGGAGTGGACATTTATTTAGAGGTCAGGTGGGGTTTGGGAGTGGACATTTATTTAGAGGTCAGGTGGGGTTTGGGAGTGGACATTTATTTAGGGGTCAGGTGGGGTTTGGGAGTGGACATTTATTTAGAGGTCAGGTGGGGTTTGGGAGTGGACATTTATTTAGAGTCAGGTGGGGTTTGGGAGTGGACATTTATTTAGAGGTCAGGTGGGGTTTGGGAGTGGACATTTATTTAGAGTCAGGTGGGGTTTGGGAGTGGACATTTATTTAGAGTCAGGTGGGGTTTGGGAGTGGACATTTATTTAGAGTTCAGGTGGGGTTTGGGAGTGGACATTTATTTAGAGGTCAGGTGGGGTTTGGGAGTGGACATTTATTTAGAGTCAGGTGAGGTTTGGGAGTGGACATTTATTTAGAGGTCAGGTGGGGTTTGGGAGTGGACATTTATTTAGAGTTCAGGTGGGGTTTGGGAGTGGACATTTATTTAGAGGTCAGGTGGGGTTTGGGAGTGGACATTTATTTAGAGTCAGGTGGGGTTTGGGAGTGGACATTTATTTAGAGGTCAGGTGGGGTTTGGGAGTGGACATTTATTTAGAGTTCAGGTGGGGTTTGGGAGTGGACATTTATTTAGAGGTCAGGTGGGGTTTGGGAGTGGACATTTATTTAGAGTCAGGTGGGGTTTGGGAGTGGACATTTATTTAGAGGTCCGGTGGGGTTTGGGAGTGGACATTTATTTAGAGGTCAGGTGGGGTTTGGGAGTGGACATTTATTTAGAGGTCAGGTGGGGTTTGGGAGTGGACATTTATTTAGAGGTCAGGTGGGGTTTGGGAGTGGACATTTATTTAGAGGTCAGGTGGGGTTTGGGAGTGGACATTTATTTAGGGGTCAGGTGGGGTTTGGGAGTGGACATTTATTTAGAGGTCAGGTGGGGTTTGGGAGTGGACATTTATTTAGAGGTCAGGTGGGGTTTGGGAGTGGACATTTATTTAGAGGTCAGGTGGGGTTTGGGAGTGGACATTTATTTAGAGTCAGGTGGGGTTTGGGAGTGGACATTTATTTAGAGGTCAGGTGGGGTTTGGGAGTGGACATTTATTTAGAGTCAGGTGGGGTTTGGGAGTGGACATTTATTTAGAGTCAGGTGGGGTTTGGGAGTGGACATTTATTTAGAGTTCAGGTGGGGTTTGGGAGTGGACATTTATTTAGAGGTCAGGTGGGGTTTGGGAGTGGACATTTATTTAGAGTCAGGTGAGGTTTGGGAGTGGACATTTATTTAGAGGTCAGGTGGGGTTTGGGAGTGGACATTTATTTAGAGTTCAGGTGGGGTTTGGGAGTGGACATTTATTTAGAGGTCAGGTGGGGTTTGGGAGTGGACATTTATTTAGAGTCAGGTGGGGTTTGGGAGTGGACATTTATTTAGAGGTCAGGTGGGGTTTGGGAGTGGACATTTATTTAGAGTTCAGGTGGGGTTTGGGAGTGGACATTTATTTAGAGGTCAGGTGGGGTTTGGGAGTGGACATTTATTTAGAGTCAGGTGGGGTTTGGGAGTGGACATTTATTTAGAGGTCCGGTGGGGTTTGGGAGTGGACATTTATTTAGACGTCAGGTTCAGAGGTTACGTCTGTGGTTATAACTAGGCATAGGACAGATCACGTCTTTTTTGCTCCCGATCCGATCATTTTCGGGATCTGTCGATTCCGACTTTTCCCGATCCGATATTTATATTTTTTATCAGACAATATCCAACAGACGACATCTAGTCTAATATCATGATATGGATATAATATTGATTCTAGGGATGTCCCGATCACCTTTTTTCACTCGGGACAACCTCAGTTATAACTTACGTTGTGTGAAATCAGGCATAGTCAGAGCTGTTCACATACACATGGAGCTATGGCGGCCTGGACAGCGCTACAGAATCACTTTATTTGTCATTTTTCTATGTACTTGCATACAAAATAACATGAAATACCGTTTCCCCTCAGTCACTGGCAGTGCAACATAAAACAAAGAGCCTATTTAAAAAAACATATAAGCTAAAAACTAAACAAAACATGGACAAACATTAAAAAGAGCCCCAGTATGTTTGATGATGTGCAATTCATATGGAAAAGTTAAAAGTTATCAACACCACACACAGCCTATGGATAAATAAAGTGGCATGGTGCTATCCTTAACCCATTTTGGGCGGGAACCCTTTTGGTGTTAGCATTATGTTATGCTTTAGCTATAGCTAAAGCTATTTTAGCTACGACATCTAGTCTAATATCATGATATGGATATAATATTGATTCTAGGGATGTCCCGATCACCTTTTTTCACTCGGGACAACCTCAGTTATAACTTACGTTGTGTGAAATGAACTGCGCAAAACAATGTACTCACCATCCTAAAAAAAATTTGCCCTCACATATAGCAATACAAACGTGTGTGTGTCGTGTGTGTGTGTATCTGTGTATGCCCGTGTGTGCGCGTGCCTTGGAGATAGAGGGCATCAGGAGATGCGGGGGGTTCACATCAAAAGGTGCTACGCACGCACGCACGCACGCACGCACGCACACACACACACACACACACACACACACACACACAATCAAAGGGTGTTTGTCGGGCTCCTCTCCGTTGGAGTACATTTCTATGTGAGTGTTTGGTTGGTATGAATAGAAGACATCAAAGCAGGGTCTCCTCTTGGACCCCTACCCCCCCCGTCCCCTCCCCTCCCACACCGCCACAACCACTCTCCCTGTGCGTTGATGCGTGTGTGCGTACGTGCATGCGTGTGTGTGTGTGTGTGTGTTTGTGGATGCGAGTGTGCGTGGATGTGTTTGTGCGACTGCGTACGTGCGTGCATGGATGCGTGTGTGTGGATGAGTGTGCGTGGATGCGTGTGTGTGTGTGTGTGTGTGTGTGTGGATGTGTGTGTGCGTGCACCGGCTTGTATTATTATACTAGTTGGGAGGATAGCAACATTTTAAGCATGAACTCCCTTTCCTATGTCACCTCTCTCTCTCTCTCTCTCAATCTCTGTCTCTCTCTCTCAATCTCTGTCTCTCTCTCTCTCTCTCAGCCCATCATACACACTCATTTTTTCTGCTGCTGAGGGCTCAGGATCGTTGATCTTTAGGCTTTTTATTTATTTATTTATTTTTATTTTTCTAGGCCCCCAAACTAGTCCCGACCAGAGTGTAGAGTAGGAGAGTAGCGACACGCTTTGATCTCGCTACAAAGCGGGTGCCTGCATGGGCTATAGTTCCAAACATTGCTCCTATGGCTGGAACTATCCCATTGAGATAGAATGAGCACTTCCACATTCCATTGTTACAATGGGAGTCAACGGGAGTGTTATTACTCTCCTACTAGAGCACTCTGGTCCCGACCAGAACCTGTTCCACATTAAACTGGTTCCCACCAGAACCTGTTCCACATTAAACTAGTTCCCACCAGAACCTGTTCCACATTAAACTAGTTCCCAACAGAACCTGTTCCACATTAAACTAGTTCCCACCAGAACCTGTTCCACATTAAACTAGGTCCCGACCAGAACCTGTTCCACATTAAACTAGTTCCCACCAGAACCTGTTCCACATTAAACTGGTTCCCACCAGAACCTGTTCCCCATTAAACTGGTTCCCACCAGAACCTGTTCCCCATTAAACTAGTTCCCACCAGAACCTGTTCCACATTAAACTAGTTCCCACCAGAACCTGATCCACATTAAACTGGTTCCCACCAGAACCTGTTCCACATTAAACTAGTTCCCACCAGAACCTGTTCCACATAAACTAGTTCCCACCAGAACCTGTTCCACAAACTAGTTCCCACCAGAACCTGATCCACATTAAACTGGTTCCCACCAGAACCTGTTCCACATTAAACTAGTTCCCACCAGAACCTGTTCAACATTAAACTGGTTCCCACCAGAACCTGTTCCACATTAAACTAGTTCCCACCAGAACCTGTTGCCCATTAAACTAGTTCCCACCGGAACCTGTTCCACGTTAAACTAGTTCCCACCAGAACCTGTTCCACATTAAACTAGTTCCCACCAGAACCTGTTCCACATTAAACTAGTTCCCACCAGAACCTGTTCCACATAAAACTAGTTCCCACAGAACCTGTTCCACATTAAACTAGTTCCCACCAGAACCTGTTCCACATTAAACTGGTTCCCACCAGAACCCGTTCCACATTAAACTGGTTCCCACCAGAACCCGTTCGACATTAAACTAGTTCCCACCAGAACCCGTTCCACATTAAACTAGTTCCCACCAGAACCCGTTCCACAATAAACTAGTTCCCACCAGAACCCGTTCCACATTAAACTAGTTCCCACCAGAACCCGTTCCACATTAAACTAGTTCCCACCAGAACCCGTTCCACATTAAACTAGTTCCCACCAGAACCTGTTGCCCATTAAACTAGTTCCCACCGGAACCTGTTCCACGTTAAACTAGTTCCCACCAGAACCTGTTCCACATTAAACTAGTTCCCACCAGAACCTGTTCCACATTAAACTAGTTCCCACCAGAACCTGTTCCACATTAAACTAGTTCCCACAGAACCTGTTCCACATTAAACTAGTTCCCACCAGAACCTGTTCCACATTAAACTGGTTCCCACCAGAACCCGTTCCACATTAAACTGGTTCCCACCAGAACCCGTTCGACATTAAACTAGTTCCCACCAGAACCCGTTCCACATTAAACTAGTTCCCACCAGAACCCGTTCCACATTAAACTAGTTCCCACCAGAACCCGTTCCACATTAAACTAGTTCCCACCAGAACCCGTTCCACATTAAACTAGTTCCCACCAGAACCCGTTCCACATTAAACTAGTTCCCACCAGAACCCGTTCCACATTAAACTAGTTCCCACCAGAACCTGCTCCACATTAAAGGCCACTCTGCTGTGGGGGCGGGACCACATGCCACTACTGTGTTTTGACAAGTACGGCCTTTGGGTCAGTTGTTTGTGTGCATGCGGCCGTGTGTTTTCGTGCCACGTGCGTGTGCGTGTGTGTGTGTGTGTGTGTGTGTGTGTGTGTGTGTGTGCGTGTCTGCGTGCCACGTGCGTGCGTGCGTGCGTGCGTGCGTGCGTGCGTGTGTGTGTGTTTGTTCCCTGTGATCCTTGACATTGACAGCGGTGTGGTTAGCCAGCCGGCCGTAGCTCCTTCCCAGAAGTGACTCAGCGAGCGTTGGTCTGGCTGTGGACCAGCTCAGAGCTGCTAGACGACGTCGATGATGTAACCATTTTCTCGGCACGATGCGCTTCCGGCAGGTTTACCGTAGAGGGCGCTCTACCGCAGACCTGAGAATGATCGCAGCATCAACGAGGGAGGATAACGCTAAAAGATTTATACAAATACTTTTTGTTTTCCGTCTGCTTTCTGGTGGTTAGGGGTGAAAACAAGCCACATTCAACTGCCCAGGACTATGGAATGGCTTACCGTGGCAGCACAGTTCTTTACCCACCGACTCTCCAAGCGTCTTTTCAAAGCGATCGGCGAGTGGATCGTTGAGAAATATATGAATTTATGATTTTACAAAGTTTAGTTCAAAACGCCCGGGATGGCCGGCATGGGCAGCTACAGCCACCCCTTACCCCTTATATTCCTAAACTTATTTGCCTTTTTTTTTGTACTATTTTGAAAAACATTGAGGAACTATTTTCTGGTTAGCTGTATGGCTATACAAAAACATCCTAACTTTCCATATTGTGTAAAGTGTGTGGTGAGTGACTGCGTTCACGCTGTTTCACTAATTATTACATGTCAGGACTCGGCCTAGCGAGATTTGATGTAGCTTTAATCCACATGCACACTGACTCCAGTGCCTTCTATTCATACTCTACATATACATAAATTAAGCTTGAGGTCCCAAATCCAGTTGGTCTTGTTTTAGCATCTGGCGCTTTTTTTGGTCCCTTGAGCTGTAAGACCAGTGTTCCCTGTTAAGAGAGAGAGTGCGTGCGTGCGTGCGTGCGTGCGTGTGCGCGTGTTGTGTTTGTTTTGGGGCGGCCGTGTGCTATTTCAGTAGCGTGGTTGGTTAGTGTGGTTCTGGTGGATTACAGGGCAGCGTGGGACACGGGTCACCCGCTGCACGGCACCGCGGTGCTGTACTGCTCCCCCACTGGTACCAAAGACCCACCAGGAGCTCCAACACAACCGTGTTAGTATCAGGGATGTGCGCACATAGACATCAAAGGGGGCTTCAGCCCCTGCCCTTTTACCCGTCTGTAAAACAACTGTCCTCTCCAGACCACGAATGCAGCATTTACTGCACGGTGAAAGAAATGCTAATGCCCTCCTCTCCTTCCCATGCCATTCCGGAAGGCAGCATTCAGGAGAATTGCTTTTTTTTCTCTCCTGAACTTGAACATAGTATTTTGCGCTGAACAAATTTGTTTGGAAATCCATGTCGTTACACCGCATCTCCACTAGCTAAAGAGTGCTGCATTGCTCCCCCAAAAATAGCTGATCTACAAGCTCTCAACCTGCCGCAGTGTGACGCATTGATAGCTTGTAGATCTGCAATTTTTGTCCAAAAGTGCCCTCTTACGGGATTTCAGCCCCTGCCCCTCTTAACACTCTCTGCACGTCCCTGGTTAGTGTAGTGTAGGGAGAGGAGCTCCAACATATTAAGTGAAGGTGGGGGGGCCGCATGTGGCCCCCGGGTGGGGGGCCGTATGTGGCCCCCGGGTAGGGATGGAGCCCGATAACCAATACCCGAAAAATCCCGATGGCAAGCTTATTGAGTACCCGGTATCAAGATAATAGAAAATACTCGATAGTGGGCTCGATAAGAACCCGGCTCGATAAGCCTGATCGATAAGGTGCTCGTTATCAATAAAAATGAACGCGCTCCATCCCTGCCGCCGGGCCGCCAGTTGCCCATGCATGCGTTAGGAGTCAGGACACTGTTTTCCCAAGCAGCGGATAACCCTCGCTGCTCCTTCTAAATGTGTTGCCATGTGCGCTTGTTATAAGTGACTTTGGGCTTGTTTCTTTTTCTGTAAGTTGTCTCACATTAGCTTATCAACATGCAGCGGTCCCAGAAGTGTGCACGTGATATATAACATGTGTGACTCTTTTTGATACAGAGACTAACTGACTAACAAGACTACTACTTCTGTAAAAAATCAATGACTTCAGAAACAGTCACATATACATATCTAAATGTGCAGCTAAAGAGCATATCTAATCTATATTAGAAAATGTGTCTTGTTTGAAAATGTATGAACATTTTTCTACATGGAAAAGATCATGAAGATTATGCGAAATAGTTGTCATTATGTCAAATAATTGCGATTAGACAATTATCAATTATGTAATAATTGTGACAGACATTTTTGTATTTTTTTCCTTATTCTTTTGTGGAAGCTGAAGTTAGTTTGGCATCATACATAAACAGAGAGGGGTTTTACTGTGAAGTTAGTTTGGCCAGTGTTGTGGTTTCTCTCTCTCTCAGTGTTGTGGTTTCTCTTCCTTGGGGAGATAAAGTAGGAATGGCTCCGCCAGCCTGATTAGAGCATTGTGTGTCTCCTCCGTCAGATGTCAGATCTCACTGTGTGATTCCTAGCGGCATGTCTCACCTCCCAACGACCCCTGTACTCCCTGTACTAGCATTCTCTCTGCGTCTCTCTCACGCCATTATTGCTCTCGTGTCCCTTTCTCGCTCCTCGCGGCACCGAGTGCCGCTCTATGTTATTTATTTCAGAGTGAACGCTTTTAACTCAAATATTTGCTTCTGAGGGGTTCCTGGAATAACATATTTTCAGACTGGGTCGGTGGCCAATTATATATCATTTTTGGGGTACTTGACATGAAATATATATGGAGCACCACTGATACAGAAACATGAGGTATTTCAGAAAACTGTCAGAATTTACAAGACATTTTTTAAATTTCGACGTCAGGCCTAAATGGGTTAAACTATACTGAGAATGAGGGACCACCAAATTAAGTTTGATGTGAAATAATCATGAACATTTAAAGGAAATGAATAATTTCTCTAGTGAGGT
Source organism: Electrona antarctica (assembly GCF_951216825.1). NCBI lineage: Eukaryota > Metazoa > Chordata > Actinopteri > Myctophiformes > Myctophidae > Electrona > Electrona antarctica. The sequence goes on along the minus strand of NC_136794.1, from coordinate 43,777,683 downwards.
CCTGGACGTTTGTCCTCACAAAGTGTTATTTCTCAAGTTATTTCCCCTGCAAGTATTTCTGTATGTATTGTTTTCTATCTAGTCTCCCCTGGGAGTCCATTCAGCCTCTCAACCAATAGGATCACACACAGATAACCTCTCAACCAATAGGATCACACACAGATAACCATCTCTCTCTTCCTGTCTCTCTTTCTCTGCTTTTTCTTTGGTCTTTTTTCTTTTCTTGGACCCACGTCTTCCACGAGATCGTTCAGATAAGGGACACCTGCTTGTCCTTCACCTGTGTGTGTGTGTGTGTGTGTGTGTGTGTGTGTGTGTGTGTGTGTGTGTGTGTGTGTGTGTGTGTGTGTGTGTGTGTGTGTGTGTGTGTGTGTGTGTGTGTGTGTGTGTGTGTGTGTGGGGAAGTGTGTGCAGCGTGTGTCGTGCGGTCGGGTACGGGTGTTTGGGTGTCGTGAGGGAAGACTTCTATAAGAGTCTGATGGAAGACAAAGCACAGAGAACAATGACACGAAAGGACCCGCCGTCCGTCCCCCTCATTGACGTCCCCCTGCAGTGTTGTGACTACGGGACCAAAACAAGGATCTGAGGTTTTGGGGATGTTTTTTAGATCCGCGGTTTGACGTTTCGCGATTAGACGTTTGCCCCGGCCGGGGCTAGCATGTAAATATCCCAAGTTGCCTCTTCTTATCTTCAGCCTTTTTTAAGCGTGCTTCTGCGGCAGTAAATTGACACCCATTAAACTGTGACTGTTAGACTGATACACTTTGGTAGCTCTTCAGTGTCTCGTTTCCTTCTGGAATGATTAGCTGCTCAGCGTCATTATTCACCTCAACTCCTCTGGACAGCTAATCACTAAGACACACACACACTCTCACACACACACACACACACACACACACACACACACACACACACACACACACACATCTCCCAGCGTCTTGTAATCTGACCTTAATTCTCGTAAACCTTTTTTTCGACCGCACCTGTGGACATTAATTTGGTTTCGGGTGTGATTCCATGATATGATTTGCAACGTATTTGTAGTTTGGTATTAAAATCTATGCAGTATCTTGTAACAATCGGCCTTTTGGTTTGAAAAGACATTCATTAACTAAAGGAAAAAAGATGGGATCAGCAGCTTCTTAGCTTAGTGAAACTCACACATTTAATAACTGAAAAAGCAATTGGCAAATACAATGCCTTGCTTCGGACCCTAACTCTCCCTATGTCAAAATAATAAACAAACAAATCAACAATCAGCGGTCAATTCCCCAATCCCCTTTCAACCCAACTTCAGTTGTAAACAATAAACAAAACGGTTGCATCACGCGAGGCAGGCGCTTTAAATCATGAACAGTCCCGCGACCGTCCTCCTCTTAGCACGCTCCCGTGAAAGTATAGTTCCTCTTGTACAAACGCAACAAACGTTCGGGGTACCTGAACGGTCCTTCACTGCGTCCCTTGCTGGGCTCGACAGGTGACGGCTGCTGGTTACTATACAGTACTGGGAACTTTGTCCATAAAGTGACATTAGCGCCTCAGAGATCTCTTCTTTCCACCCGTTCACACTAGTACACAGGTTGTTTTCTCTCTCCTCCCCGCTGCACCACACCCTTTATTTGTCAAGTAGCGTGTGGCTGCAATCACTCAGTCCCCCTGCCAATCAGACCCGTTACCTCCCACATGAATTATTGGAAGTGCTCACGTCGACTTCAAAGTCATCTCATAGGGTACTGCATGCACTTACATCACTCGTATACAGTAACCTGCATTGGAAAAGCAGATAATTATAATATAATGTGCTTTTTGTCACAATCTAATCCCTGCAGGCTGCCAGCGTCCCGTGGGTCTGTCCTACTGTCTCACTGTCCCCCACACTGTCCCCCTGCAGGTTGCCAGCGTCCCGTAGGTCTGTCCCGGGGTAAGGCCAAGGTGTGCTGCTACAGCGGCTGGTACTACTGCAACAGCTGCCATCAGGACAGCACCTTCCTGGTCCCCGCCAGGCTGCTGCACAACTGGGACACCAGCAAGCACAAGGTGGGTGTGGTCAGACCTGGGTGGGTGTGGTCAGCACTGGGTGGGTGTGGTCAGCACTGGGTGGGTGTGGTCAGCACTGGGACACCAGCAAGCACAAGGTGGGTGTGGTGGGTCGACAAACATTTTTACTTGTGCAAGCAGAGTGCGCAAGTACTGTGGTCGGCATGGACAGAAAGTGGTATGTATGTATGGTATGCATGGTTATAATTGTGTGTGTGCGTGTGTGCGTGTGCGTCCAGGTGTCCAAGCAGGCCAAGGAGTTCCTGGAGTTCGTGTACGAGGAGCCTCTTCTGGACGTGCAGCGTCTGAACCCGTGTCTGTACGAGCACTGTGAGGCGCTGAGCGCCACCCTGAGGCTGAGGCAGCAGCTGCAGTCCCTACGGGCGTACCTGTTCAGCTGCAGGGCCACCGTGGCAGAGGACCTGAGACGCAGGTAAGACGGTCCCTACGATCGTACCTGTTCAGTAAGACGGTCCCTACGACCGTACCTGTTCAGTAAGACGGTCCCTATGATCGTACCTGTTCAGTAAGACGGTTCCTACGACCATAACTGTTCAGTAAGACGGTCCCTACAACCATAACTGTTCAGTAAGACGGTCCCTACGGCCGTACCTGTTCAGTAAGACGGTCCCTACGGTCGTACCTGTTCAGTAAGACGGTCCCTACGACCGTACCTGTTCAGTAAGACGGTCCCTACGACCATAACTGTTCAGTAAGACGGTCCCTACGGCCGTACCTGTTCAGTAAGACGGTCCCTACGGCCGTACCTGTTCAGTAAGACGGTCCCTACGACCATAACTGTTCAGTAAGACGGTCCCTACGGCCGTACCTGTTCAGTAAGACGGTCCCTACGACCATAACTGTTCAGTAAGACGGTCCCTACGGCCGTACCTGTTCAGTAAGACGGTCCCTACGGTCGTACCTGTTCAGTAAGACGGTCTCTACGACCGTACCTGTTCAGTAAGACGGTCCCTACGACCATAACTGTTCAGTAAGACGGTCCCTACGACCGTACCTGTTCAGTAAGACGGTCCCTACGACCGTACCTCAAGGTTCAAGGTTGTCTTTATTTGTCTCCCTTGGGAGAAATGTGTCTTGGAGACGGAGTCACAGCTGCATACAGATAACATACACATTCACATAAGATAGGGAAAAACACCATGAAACACCCAACATACAAAAACAGAGATATTGCACACATTCCCTTGATAAAGTGCAACTAGTCAATAAAGTGCATTCGGCAATCTCTGATAGAGCATTTTGATTGACAGGGAAGCAAATGAGCATTTAAATCTATTATACACATACCGTGGAGTTCTATATCTCCTACATACATTGGCTTTTGAAAGCCAATGTATGCCAATCAGGATGGAATATGAAATATCGGCCAGATCTGTCTTGAACACATGACTATAGAGATAGTGTGTAACGATTTGTGCGAGGAGTAATATCAAAAAATGTGTTTTACAAAAGTCGGCCTCCTGGTGGCGCTATAACAGGCCGTTCTGGATGGACAGTCGGACACACACACGGACTGACACACGGACGGACAGAGTGCAAAACATACTCTCTCCCCATGCCTTCGGCCTGGTGGAGACAATAAAACATACTCTCTCCCCATGCCTTCGGCCTGGTGGAGACAATAAAACATACTCTCTCCCCATGCCTTCGGCCTGGTGGAGACAATAAAACATACTCTCTCCCCATGCCTTCGGCCTGGTGGAGACAATAAATGACGATACTGGATCGCACACACCAAGACTGCATTTAAATAATTTATTCTTTCATTTTGAACAGGAGACAAACGTTTCGGCTATCCAGCCTTCATCAGTGTGATGAAGGAAACCACAGTCTTGGTGTGTGCGATCCATCTCCTTGATTTTAAGTTAGGATTAGACATTGAGGGGTCAGGTTTAATTTTTTAATTTTTATTTTATTTAACCTTTATTTAACCAGTAAAAACCACATTGAGACTGAAGTCTCTTTTACAAGTGTGAACTGGCCAAGACAAGAGGCAAAATAAGTGACACAGCTCTGCCAGTAACAAAAAAATACACAACAAAAAAACAGGACAGACATACAATGCTCATAAATACAGAACCCACTAGAACCCACTACTAAGAACACACAACACACAACATTTGAAGTGAACAGAGCTCCTGACCTGTCTAGTTGAGTAAGTAGCATTATTCTGTATTTTAGCAAACTGCTGTTAGTGTTACTCTAAGTACTTTTGTATTAGTATTATATTATTAGCTTGTGTGGTAGTCAGTAGTTTATAGTTGTATTGTTTGTGTTCAAACAGTAGGCTAGTAGACTAGTTTAATTAGTTTCACCCTGTAATAGGCCACTTGATAAGTAGTATAGGCCACTTGATTTCCTTGTGAAGTGTGAAGTGAGTGGTTTAGCCAGCACTCCTGGCAGACGATTAGCAATCAGTTGGATTGGCCTTATACCACCAGGTGAAAGCGTCAGCTGTTAAGCGGCGGCCAGCAAACGAAGGCCAGGCGAACAAAGGCGACAGGCGACTTTGTCAAAGTCCGACTTCGTCACTGAACGACAAGCTGTAGCATTGATTAGTGACATATATAGTAGTGTATTGTAGTATATGTTTAGTGATCTACAATGTGTTTTCTTCCTATTCCTGTCCTCTCTTCTTCCTGGCGGTCGCACAAACACTGGGTTACACCCAGATGTCGCGACACAACTAATCTCATCTATCCTACTCTTTCAACTCACGTCGAGCAAGTGGTAACGGGAGGGCTTTGGAATTGCCACTCGGCTGTGGTGGAAGGCAAATCTGCTTTCATCTCAGCCTACGCCTCCTTGCTCTCCCTTAACTTCCTTGCTCTGACTGAGACCTGGATCAGACCAGAAAACACTGCTACGCCCGCGGCTCTGTCAGATGTGTACTCTTTCTCTCACACTCCCAGAGCCGTGCGGACAGGTGGTGGGGTTGGTCTGCTCATAACTCTCGAACGTGCTGTCTTTAAACAACTGTCCTCCTATCTCCACCAGAACAACCTCCTGGACTCCAACCAGTCTGGTTTCAAAGTGGGTCACTCGACAGAGACTGCCCTGCTGGCAGTGACGGAGTCGCTCCATGCCGCTAGAGCGAACTCTCTCTCCTCCGTCCTGATACTCCTGGACCTGTCTGCAGCGTTCGACACGGTGAACCATCAGATCCTCCTCTCCACCCTCGAGGGGATGGGTGTCTCAGGCTCTGCACTCTCCCTGTTTGCATCCTACCTGACGGGTCGCTCCTACCAGGTGATGCTGAGAGGGTCTGTGTCAGAACCACACAGGCTCACAACTGGGGTTCCCCAAGGCTCGGTTCTGGGTCCTCTTCTTTTCTCTCTCTACACTACATCTCTGGGTGCTGTCATCCACTCCCATGGCTTTTCCTACCACTGCTATGCCGATGACACCCAGCTGATCCTCTCATTCCCCCCCTCTGATACCCAAGTGGAGGCACGCATTGCTGCTTGTCTGGCTGACATCTCGGCGTGGATGTCGACAAACCACCTGAAGCTCAACCTGGACAAGACCGAGCTGATGTTCCTCCCGGGGAAGGGCTGTCCGCACCGAGACATGGCCATCACCATTGATAATGCTGTGGTGACCTCAACTCGGACTGCGAAAAATCTGGGTGTGACCCTGGACGATCAACTGACGTTCTCGGCAAACATCGCATCAGTGACAAGGTCCTGCAGATTCCTCCTCTACAACATCAGGAGGATTCGCCCCTTCCTCACGGAGAAGACAGCCCAGGTGCTCATCCAGGCTCTCGTCATCTCCCGCCTGGACTACTGCAACTCCCTCCTTGCTGGTGCTCCGGCATCTGCCATCAGACCTCTGGAGCTTGTTCAGAAAGCTGCGGCTCGTCTGGTGTTCAACCGCCCCAAGTTCTCCCACACAACCATCCTTCTCCGTTCTCTACACTGGCTCCCCGTAGCGGCCCGCATCCAGTTCAAAACCCTGGTGTTAGCCTATAGGGCAGTGAAAGGAACAGCTCCTTCCTATCTCCGGGCTATGGTCGATGCCTACACCCCTGCCCGACCACTTCGGTCTGCCACCTCGGGGCGACTGATTGCCTCGTCACTCAAGGGTCCTTCTGGCCGATCCACACGGTCACGACTCTTTTCTGTTCTGGCCCCACAGTGGTGGAATGAACTCCCCACTGATGTTAGGACAGCAGAGTCACTGCCCATATTTCGCCGCAGGTTGAAAACCCACCTCTTCAGGAAACACTACCCTTCCTCTCTGCCTGACCTACTTGTTGTTAACTAGTTGTACGAACGTTTGTTTTCTATTGTTGTATTGTTTATTGGATCTTGTTTAGTCGATACACTTAATTGTTTTAGCTCATGCTCATTTGATTTAGCTATTTTGTCTCATCCGGTTAAGGAAATAGGTAGCTGATATATTGCACTTTTACCTTAGCGCTAGGTATACTCTTGGTTGCTTGTTTTTGCAGAAAATGCACTAAAGACTTCTGGTGATTAGTAGTTTTTGTTCCCTACCTATGTTGAATACACTTATTGTAAGTCGCTTTGGATAAAAGCGTCTGCTAAATGACTGTAATGTAATGTAATGTAATGTAAGAAGCTCAAAGGGAGAACAGGAACGTTCAGTAACGTGACCAATAAGGACTAATAAATACAAACTAAGCATTGCTTAGTAGACTAAAAAGCAAGCAGACATTTGCTATACGTCAAAGCAGGAGCAGTGCATGGGAAGTGTGCCCATGGCAATCCTTTTAAAGCTCACTAGGGGAATCACAGCAGCCAGTTTGAGTCTAGTCTGTAGGTCATTCCAAGACCAGGGTCCGAAATAAGCAATGCTTTTTTTTCCAGCCTCAGATTTAGTTGGGGGCACGACATAGCGTAACTAAGCATTTGATCTGAGGTTGAGAGAGTTTTGGACAAGTTCAAATTTATAACCAATGTAACGTGGGAGATTACCAAGAATGGCTTTATAAAAATTAGGATTAGACATTGAAGGGTCAGCGTTTGATTTAAACTCGTGCACTGGTGTCACAAACCCCCAAAATAGCATATCTACAATAGCCTGCTAGATCTACTATTCTCGGCCTTAGGGTTGGGCCTTAAACATACTAAAACCATGTAGAAAAGTGCATTCGTAAAGTGTGTGTGTGTGTGTGTGTGTGTGTGTGTGTGTGTGTGTGTGTGTGTGTGTGTGTGTGTGTGTGTGTGTGTGTGTGTGTGTGTGTGTGTGTGTGTGTGTGTGTGTGTGTGTGTGTGTGTGTGTGTGTGGCATGCGTCTCTCTCTCTCATGGTGTTCATAAGACAGATCTCACACTAAAAGCTTGTCTGTGAGCTGATGGATGCTCCATGATCCAACTCGGGTCACCAGCCATGCTGTTCTGCCCCGCGGTGGCAAAAATAACATTAAAGTACCGATACCGCGTCACCACAATTACTCTGTTACAAGGGGGATTTAACCCATTTTGGGCGGGAACCCCTTTTGGTGTTAGCATTATGTTATGCTTTAGCTATTTTTGAAAAATCGAAGAACGACATGGGTTAAAGTACCGATACCGCGTCACCACAATTACTCTGTTACAAGGGGGATTTTAAAAGAAATGTACTTGCTCGTCCGTCCCGGAGCTGTCCTAATTTCTGACTTCATCTCGTTTGGAATATTAACACAATCAGCGCTGGGATTCTTTCAAAATAGAAGTAATACAATAATTCAGAATATTCTTCTCTCGTTTGATATCAATGAAAACCCTGTCGGTTGGATTAGTTATGACGTTCCCACACGTCGTACGGTCTGAACCAGTTAACGTTTCTAAAGAGAGCCTCATCTGCTTGGCACTCTAGCGCCTTTATTCTGAAAGATTCCCCAGCAAAAATACAGTTAACACTTAGGCCGCTAGCATTTATTGAAAAATTAGGATCTAATTCACACCAGCATTTTTTTAATTTTAGCTCTTATTTTGAAAAGCCGCCATTTCCGGTCCATGAGCAGTAGTCATAACCTAGGAAGCTACACGGAGCGGACAGGCCTTGTTTACCATCTGAAGCCAGACTGGAGCTCTGGAGAGCTCTACATCGTCCGATCTGTACCGTCAAAGAAACGCTGTTTTGACCAAAATGCCATCTGGGACAAGGAATAGGAGATACAGGCGATTGAAAGAAATGGATAGAATGGATTCTTATGGCGACGACGATCTAAGATGGGCGATCCAGTGCTGTGCTAACAACACAGCTAGCTAACCGGCTAACGTGAGTAGCATTTTGGCTCAATCAATCGAACGCACTATAAAAGCTCAATTGCCGAAGGCCGTCAGCAATGGTGTTAAGCGTCAGTATCAAAATTAGGCTTCAATTGACTTTAATCGTCGGCAATGGCGATTGTGTTAATCACAAAATGTCAAATCAAACAACCAAACTGAAAAAAACTAAATTAATATTTTGGAGACTGTAATACGTCTAGTTTAGTAACTGTTTCTGAGCGAGGCTAAGTCATTTTCATATATACATATGTCATATGAAAGCAGGGAATCATAGCTTCAAATTGACATATTGGTTGTTCAGTTCGACCCACCAGGTTTGGAGTTATGGCTTATAGAGTAATGTCTTGCAGAGAAACAGCGAGTTGAGAAAACAGGCTTGAAAGGTTCACTTCTGTGGACTCTAACATTACACCTAGCTACATGTTTAAGCATTTATTTCATATTTACATGTCTTCTGTGGTCTCTAACATTACACCTAGCTACATGTTTAAGCATTTATTTCATATTCACATGTCTTCTGTGGACACTAACATTACACCTAGCTACATGTTTAAAACCCCAGGAAAGTGTTTCTTGTGTCCTAAACATCATTAAAATAAGATCTGGTTGCAAAAGGGGTGAAGTGGCCCTGGAAAACTGGAGGATTTAGAAGATTTTATTTAAAATTTCGACGTCAGGCCTAAATGGGTTAAGCATTTATTTCATATTTACATGTCTTCTGTGGACTCTCTGCGCCACCATGACTGTCTCTGTGTCAAAAAGAGTCACCAATAGTCTTATCAGTAAAACCTCGTCCCAATTCAGTCAGACGTCTCAGTCTCACGGCTACACCGTGGGTGGAGTGGCGTGTGTTTGCGTGCGTGCGTGCGTGCATGCATGCGTGTGTGCCTGTGTGTGTGTGTGTGTGTTGTGTGTGTGCCTGTCTGTGTGCCTGTGTGTGTGTGTGTGTGTGTGTGTGCATGCCTTGCGTGCGTGTGTGTGTTTACCTCCATACCATTAGCCAGTGCTCTGCCACATCCAAACAGTCCAGGATTGATGAGCACCGTGGCGCTAAAACACTGCCCTGGTCATCACTCAGCTGGGAGACCCCCATACACACACGCACGCACACACACACACACCGTGACATACACATACATACACACGCACGCACACACACACACGCACGCACGCACGCACGCACGCACGCACGCACGCACACACACACACACACACACACACACACACACACACACACACACACACACACACACACACACACACACACACACACACACACACACACACACACACACACACACACACACACTGTGAGATACACGCACAGATGGAGTTATCATTACTCTAATAGGTGTGGTTAGAATATTAAAATATGTGTATTTTTGGTTTCTTCCTGAAAGCTGAAAGCCTTCGAGTCAAAAGGCCCAATACAAGTGAAATAGTGACACACTAAAATCAGCCCCTCCCACATATGTTTAGGACATAAGAAACACTCCTGGGGTTTTGTGTGTAAAATGAGTTTTTAGATATTTTTAGTTAACATTTGTCATGAAAATGTGGTCTCACGTCCTTCCATGTACTAACATAATATCAGGTGCTGTAAGGATACTGTGTGTGTGTGTGTGTGCGTGCGTGCGTGCGTGCGTGCGTGCGTGCGTGCGTGCGTCTAATCAGTAAGTAGTTGTCAGGTACCAGATTATTGTTATCAAGACAAACACAAACATAACAGCAGGGTGTGGTCGTCTATAGCATCTGATAGATGTGTGCGTGTGTGCATGTGCGTGTGTGCATGTGCGTGTGCACGTGTGTGTATGTGTGGTAACCATAGTTACGTGTCAAACAGTGGCGTTTATCAGTGGTGCCTAACACCGCGAGGTGTCTGGATCACATGTAGGGCATGTCTAACGCACACACACACACACACACACACACACACACACACACACACACACACACTGTACTTGTATTGTGTGTGACACTCATCACAGATTAGGTTGGATTTAACATGGAGCCATGCTTGGCAGTGGCAAGACACACACACACACACACACACACACACACACACACACACACACACTGAGCTCTCGTGCATGTGTTTTGTCACATAGTAACAACATACAGTGTAATGTACAGATAGCATATCGTCGCTGTCGGTGGGGGTCGGTGGGGGGGGGGGGGGGGGGTTTGGGGAGTTCGGTGGAGGGGGGGGGGTCGGTGGGGGGGTTGGGGGTTTCGTGGGGGGGGTGGGGGCTCAGGGGGAACCATTTTAAAGATAGTGACAACAAGCTCACGACGCGCCGCAAGCTTGTAGATCTGCTATTTAATTTATTTTTGTATTTTTCGCAACACTCTTGAATGTTGATGTCGGGTATTGATTTGCAAGAAAAACAAAAAGTTGAAATGTGGAGTAAGCTGTGTTGATTTTGACAGAATTCCTTTGATTTGTTTACATTTTTAGTCATAGGGCTGTATTTTGCGGTGTCTTAAGTACCAGGTCTTATTACTTAACTTAAGACCTGGAGGCGTGGTCAATGCTCGCAAAATACAGCCCATAGTCTTTTGAATAGAATTCTGAAAACCATTCAGGACGGGAACCCCTTTTGGTGTTTTAAGCATCATGTTATATTTTAGCTTTTGAAAAAGAGCTCATGAGCTAGCTTAGCTATCTATGAGCTTGTAGATCTGCTATTTGTTTGAAAAATCGTGAAAATGTGGCGCAAATCTTTGGATATTATATTCTTTCACAGTGAACGTTTTTATCTCAAATCTTTGCTTCTGGGAGGTCCCTGGAACTACATATTTTCAGATGGGGGTCGGCGGCCAAATAAAGATAATTCTGGGGCTCCTTGACATGAAAAAAGGTTGAGCACCACTGATATAAAAACATAGGTCTTTTCTGAAAACTGTCAGGATTTTCTATTTTTTTAGAATCGGCCTCAGGTGAATGAATGAAAAACTTTATTCCGAACATTATAAAATTAGACAAAAGTCAAAGAATTAAAATAAGTTCAATATAGAACAAATAAAATAATATTCCAAAACAACAACAACAACAAAAAACAAGCCTCACTGGCTGCAAGTATAATTATTTTTCTTTTTTTTTAACTTTTATATGTTCGGAAAGGTCTAAATGCCTGGGTTAAGCTTTAGTCATATTTTTGTCCTCTGAAATGTTCTACCTTTAGTCTAGTTTTAGTCGACCAAATATAAGATTTTACTTGACTAAATCTACCGTTGATTTAGTCGACTAAAATGTATTTTGGCGACTTGGTGTGCCTTGATGTCATCGTAATGCCTGCTTTTACATTCGGTTGCATGCTGAAAGAGTGTTGTGAGCTTGTAATTTTCAGAGCACAACCAAACACAAAATGACTTGTCATTTACTTCTACTGGATCTCTTCTCCACTAGTCCCTCCTATAACATTTTAGTCTTGTTTTTATTTAGTTTTTATTTAGTTAGGACAAAAATAGCGGAAATAGCAGATCTACAAGCTCACAACGTGTGGCGTTGTGAGCTTGTAGATCTGCTATTTTCGGGGCGTAACCCAGCACTTTTTAGCTATAGCGATGCGGTGTAACGGCATGGATTTCTAAACAAATTTGTTCAACGCAAAATGCTGCGTTCAAGTTCAGGAGACTTTTCTCTTGAAGCAATTCTCTTGAATGCTGCCTTCCGGCATGGAAGGAAAGGAGAGGAGGGCATTTGCGTTTTACAGACGGGTAAAAGGGGCAGGGGCTGAAGCCCCCTTTGATGTCTATGTGTGCACGTCCCTGTCTGTCATCATGTTGTCAGTGCAGTGCAGATAGCAGGCAGACCGAGTCCACATGGCCCTCAGTAGTACCCCCCCCCCCCCCCTGTCTCACACCTATTACATAATGGCCTGATCGCAATTGTTTCAGAGTATAGAGCGGCGCAGTCCCGCCCCCTACCAGGGCCCAGGAAATGATTCTCCGTTCATTTTCCTCATAGACTTTTCAAAATGTATTTATTTAAAGACTGTTTAAGCGTCGTACAAAGCCAACTTTTGTTGTGGCAAATCATGACAACAAACACCATTTTTGGGCCAAAAAAAGAATTAGAAAAACGGCAGGTTACAACACTTTATTTGTTGTTTTTCTTCTTTGTAATTATTTGTTTGGTCCAAATGATTGTGTTTATTGTCACGATTTTTCACAGTGTTTATTTGTCACGACTCGAGTTGGCTTTGTCCGCGGTGTAACCGTCTTTAAATAAATACTTTTTGAAATGTCTATGGGAAAAATGCATTGGGAATCATTTCCTGGGCCTGGCGTCTTCATGTACTGTATTGTACTGTGTTTTCGTATGGACATGGTGTTGGGTGCTGGCACATATGCACACATGGCACCAACGCATGGTGCTGTGTGCCGGCACACACACTCTGTCTTTCTTTTATCTGTTGTATTGTGTTTTTATATGGACATAGTGTTGGGTGCTGGCACATATGCACACATGGCATCAACGCATGGTGTTGTGTGCTGGCACACTACACTATGTCTTTCTTTTTTATCATTCATTTATTAAGAGCCTGCCCAGGGACTACAGATGCAATTTAGCTTTGGCTAACTCTGGCCCATTTACTTTGATGTGAAAACTGACATGTTGATTAATGAGCTTTGTCCCTGTCAAATAAATAAAATAAATAAAAATATGACAGGGGGCGGAACTGTGACGACAAGGGAAAGGCAATGTAATATGACATAAATGTAAGCTTCTATGAAGTAACAATGTAATTTAGGGGTGCTTTGGATGAAAAAAGGTATTTACAGGTGGTGACCTGAGACAGATAGTTTGAGAACCACTGTTCTGCACTACATTAAAGACAGTGAAATGAAAAATATGTTTTTCACACTTTTAGACTGTGGTCATCGTATGATTATACTGTGCCTAGTAACAATAGATGCCAAAACAATGGGAAAATGTCCATCGTTGTGTATTTTTGTATCAAAAGTCCATAAAAATCAAAATGCAATTACTTCCTTTGGAGGAAAACGTGATGACGTGTCGAATCCTGCATGAATAAAATATTATCTTGATCTCATTCACCTGTTTGATTCCCATCGCTGCGTGTTTGTTCCTCCAAACACAGCTGGTTTTGATTTCAGAACTACTCCGTTATTAATCTCATTCAAGATGGCATCCAGACTAAATTACTAATTTAAAACTTAATCAGCACGCTAAAATATGTTTCCGAAAACATTTTAGGGTAGAAATAAGCCACGTCGTAGCTGCATGCACAGACCTGTCTGTCTGTCTGTCTGTCTGTCTGTCTGTCTGTCTGTCTGTCTGTGACTTGTAAAGTTTTGTAAACAAACAAACTCCACGCGTCGTGGAGCTACGTCCCATAGCCTGAAGGGACGCGACGCTCTGATTGGTTCAGAAACACACAGCCATTGCACCTCGTCTTTATAAGGACGAAACATAATATGAATTAACGTTCCTTGTCTATTTGCCACATGTAGCACATTGCAGTAGACGTTAACATATTGGCTGCAAGTATACTTGATTTTTAATTGTACTTCTATTCTGTGTGTGTGTGTGTGTGTGTGTGTGTGTGTGTGTGTGTGTGTGTGTGTGTGTGTGTGTGTGTGTGTGTGTGTGTGTGTGTGTGTGTGTGTGTGTGTGTGTGTGTGTGTGTGTGTGTGTGTGTGTGTGTGTGTGTGTGTGTGTGTGTGTGTGTGTGTGTGTGTGTGTGTGTGTGTGTGTGTGGTTGGTTCACAGGATCTTCCCCAGAGAATACCTGCTGCAACACATCCATCTGTACTCTCTGTCAGACCTACAGCAGGTAAAGACACACGCACGCACACACAGACACACACACGAGGATTTCACAATGCCACGCCAGACCTTCCCGTCCTTCATTACCATCCCCAGTTCCTGCTTTACTGATGCATGTGTCCCTATAGCGATGACATCAGTTGACAACCGTTTTCTACCTCTGGTCTGCTTTGAGGCAGGACTCCAGAGAAGAAGGGAAGATATAACCTCATTGTCAGCTCTGTAGCAGTGGCCGGAAAACTGTGTTCTTCTGGATTGACTAGTGAAGAAACACGGGGAAGGTTGCCGTATATTAGATCATTTAGATTAGTGGCTCTTCCAAGAGAGATTTTGCGCTCTCATTAGAAGGCCCCCTCTGCACTGTAGTTCACTCCTAGCTCCGCCCCCTCTGCACTGTAGTTCACTCTTAGCCCCGCCCCCTCTGCACTGTAGTTCACTCCTAGCCCCGCCCCCTCTGCACTGTAGTTCACTCATACCCCGCCCCCCCTTTGCACTGTAGTTTACTCCCACTCCTAGCCCCGCCCCCTCTGCACTGTAGTTCACTCCTAGCCCCGCCCCCTCTGCACTAGTTCACTCATACCCCGCCCCCTTTGTACTGCAGTTTATTCCTAGCCCCGCCCCCTCGGCACTGTAGTTCACTCCTAGCCCCGCCCCCTCTGCACAGTAGTTCACCCTTAGCCCCGCCCCCTCGGCACTGTAGTTCACTCCTAGCTCCGCCCCCTAGGCACTGTAGTTCACTCCTAGCCCCGCCCCCTCGGCACTGTAGTTCACTCCTACTCTCCTAGACCAGGAAATGTGTCCCCCAGGCTTTCATTTGTTGAGCCGAAAAGTAAAAGCCTGGTTACCGAGCCTACCATTCCTCTAATGTTGGACATCATGTCTCCATTGTTGTCTGTCCATGTGTTGTCTACCATTGAGTGTTGTAGTTATCTACCATTGAGAGGTGTAGTTCTCTACCATTGAGAGGTATAGTTATCTACCATTGAGTGTTGTAGTTATCTACCATTGAGTGTTGTAGTTATATACCATTGAGTGTTGTAGTTCTCTACCATTGAGTGTCGTAGTTCTCTACCATTGAGTGTTGTAGTTCTCTAGCATTGAGAGGTGTAGTTCTCTACCATTGAGAGGTGTAGTTATCTACCATTGAGTGTTGTATTTCTACCATTGAGTGTTGTAGTTCTCTACCATTGAGTGTTGTAGTTCTACCATTGAGAGGTGTAGTTCTACCATTGAGTGGTGTAGTTCTACCATTGAGTGGTGTAGTTCTACCATTGAGTGTTGTAGTTCTCTACCATTGAGTGGTGTAGTTCTACCATTGAGTGGTGTAGTTCTACCATTGAGTGGTGTAGTTCTACCATTGAGTGGTGTAGTTCTACCATTGAGTGGTGTAGTTCTACCATTGAGTGGTGTAGTTCTACCATTGAGAGGTGTAGTTCTACCATTGAGAGGTGTAGTTCTACCATTGAGAGGTGTAGTTCTACCATTGAGTGGCGTAGTGTTGTAACGTGTCAGTTGGACATGGAAGGGAGTGGGGGGGGCTGTTGTCCTCCAAACTGCTATTGTTCATGTCCCCCCTCAACCCCCCCACCCTCCCTCTCTCTCTCTCTCTCTCTCTCTCTCTCTCTCTCTCTCTCTCTCTGACCCCCCCCACCCTCCCTCTCTCTCTCTAACCCCCCCCCCCCTCTCTCTCTTCACTAATTGGTCACATTCAGAATCAACAGGCAGGCAAACAAAGCGTGACATCTTTCCATTCTTACCAACGTCCTCACAACCACACACACACACAACATGCAACCACGCACATTACTCACGCGCTGTCACACACACACACACACACAACATGCAACCACGCACATTACCCACGCGCTGTCACACACACACACGCACACACAACATGCAACCACGCACATTACTCACGCGCTGTCACACACACACACACACACACACGCTGACACACACACACACTCAACATGCAAACACGCACAAAAGGCTCGCAGATGCAGGCAGCGCGTCGGACACACACACAAAAATGAAAATTATACTATAGGAGATATGTGACTAAATTTGACTGAGGGACTGCCATTGGATTTCTTTGCATTTTCCTTTTTTAAGTGATATGAAAGCAGGGAATCATAGCTTCAAATTGACATATTGGTTGTTCAGTTTGACCCACCAGTTTTGGAGATATGGCTTCTAGAGTAATGTCTTGCAGAGAAACAGAGAGTTGAGAAAACGGGTTCACTTCTGTGGACTCTAACATTACACCTATAGCTACATGTTTAAGCATTGATTACATATTTACATGTCTTCTGTGGTCTCTAACATTACACCTAGCTACATGTTTAAGCATTGATTACATATTTACATGTCTTCTGTGGTCTCTAACATTACACCTAGCTACATTCTTTATTCTTTATTCTTTATTTGGATCCCCATTAGCTTCCGCTGCTGCGGTCGCTAGTCTTCCTGGGGTCCACATAAAACATCACATCATAAAAACAACATACAATACAATATACATACAAACAACAACTGACACTTGTCTGTCTAAATCTAAATTCAATTACATTAGAATACCAAAGATATATAGATAATGTACATGTTAACAGTTTAAGCATTTATTTCATATTTACATGTCGATTTCAGCTCTGACATTTATTTCAGACATGCTCTAGTATGTGAAGAGTCTGCCTGTGCTATTAAGTCATTTTGGAGATTTTTGGAAATATTAACTCATTTTGAAAAAATAATAATAATCTTTTTTTCTTTCTTTCTTTTTTTAGTTTTTCTCCTCTGGTGAAAAGCTGCAGGTTGCGTGATGGCAGGCTCTCAGTCAAATCTGGTCACAAATATCATAAGATTTGAGTCGACTAAATCAACTGTAGATTTAGCTTTGACTCCAGGCACTGCCGCCTCCGCGTCAGTGTTGTTTTTGGCAGTAAGTTTTGATTTTAGTTTTTGTCATAGTCTCTTGAATAGTTTTCATTTAGTCACCTGGAATGTTTTAGTTTTAGACTAAAATCTTTAGATTTTAGTCGACTAAATCAACTGTAGATTTAGTCGACTAAAATGTATTTTGGCGGAGCCTTGATGCCGTCGTAATGGCTGATTTTACACTCGCTGAAAATAGTCGATCTACAAGCTCACAAGCTTGGGGCGGGGGGGGGGTGGGGGGGGGTGCCCTCTGGTTTCCTGTTTATCTACCCTCTCTAAATAAAGCAAAGGAGGAGAAAAAACTCAAAAAACAATGCACCCTCTCTCTCTCTCTCTCTCTCTCGATCGCCCCGGTCCTCGGCACACACTGCCCTCTTAATTGGATTTACATATTAACGAGCCTGTTCCTTTTCATTACCCGGATGAATGAAAACACAGGCCTTAATCAGCGTGGGCGGGGTTTATTTTAGCTCGGCGGAGGAAACGCGGGAGGTCACCGCGGGCCACGGCCTCTGCTTCTGACCTGGACACGCACGCACGCACGCACGCACGCACGCACGCACAGTGCTAATCCATTCACTCCCATTCTCAGCAAATATAGCCTCCTTTCTCCCTGTGTGTGTGTGTGTGTGTGTGTGTGTGTGTGTGTGTGTGTGTGTGTGTGTGTGTGTGTGTGTGTGTGTGTGTGTGTGTGTGTGTGTGTGTGTGTGTGCATGTGTTCCATTTAGAGCCAGTTCATTTGTTCTACACCATATGTGTTTGTTTAGGCCTTGCCCACACACGCACGAACACACACACACGCACGCACGAACACACACACACACACTCTGTGGTTGCTCCGGAGAAGTTTGTCCCGTGGTTGTTTTTATTCGCTACACTGCAATAGTTCAGCGGAATGTTTTTTTATAGGGGTCTTGGTGGCTGAGAGAGAGAGAGAGAGAGAGAGAGAGAGAGAGCAGCAGATTTGTATAGTATACTAATTGTTTCAAATGAATGCTGTGGCCTAGTTGGTTCAGATGTACTTGTCGTGTGTGTGTGCATTCCTTTGCTTGTGTGTATGTGAATGTGTGTGCGTACGCACGGGTGTGTGCGTGTCCGAATCCTTCCGTGCCGCCCCCACAACGAGCAGAGCCATCTTCCCAGCGTAACTATTCTCCACATGCCAAGTACTGTCCTACTGTCACAAAGACCTGCTGAATGCAGCCTCACGCACGCACGCACACACGCACGCACACACGCACGCACGCACGCACGCACGCACACACACACACGCACGCGCGCACAGCCCTCACACTCATTACCGCGACGGACATACCTCTACTTAACGGGGCCATGCTACCCACAATGCATCTGCAGTGTGTTTTGTCCCACAGCCAGGAACTCTCCCGGGAGAATGTCACTGTTGATCATTGATTGGTCGTTTTGATTGGATGTCCACCGTCGTTATGAGTTCTTCTGATTGGATGTCCGTGGTCGTAATGTGTTCTGATTGGATGTTCATGATCGCCCTGTCTGTCTCTGTGTTCCGTTATGTGTGTTACGGTATTCTACAAAATGTCTTCTAACTCTAAATAATCATGTTTCTATATCAGTGGTTCTTCTAACTCATCTAAATAATCATGTTTCTATATCAGTGGTTCTTCTAACTCATCTAAATAATCATGTTTCTATATCAGTGGTTCTTCTAACTCATCTAAATAATCATGTTTCTATATCAGTGGTTCTTCTAACTCTAAATAATCATGTTTCTATATCAGTGGTTCTTCTAACTCATCTAAATAATCATGTTTCTATATCAGTGGTTCTTCTAACTCATCTAAATCATGTTTCTATATCAGTGGTTCTTCTAACTCATCTAAATAATCATGTTTCTATATCAGTGGTTCTTCTAACTCATCTAAATAATCATGTTTCTATATCAGTGGTTCTTCTAACTCTAAATAATCATGTTTCTATATCAGTGGTTCTTCTAACTCATCTAAATAATCATGTTTCTATATCAGTGGTTCTTCTAACTCTAAATAATCATGTTTCTATATCAGTGGTTCTTCTAACTCATCTAAATAATCATGTTTCTATATCAGTGGTTCTTCTAACTCATCTAAATAATCATGTTTCTATATCAGTGGTTCTTCTAACTCATCTAAATAATCATGTTTCTATATCAGTGGTTCTTCTAACTCATCTAAATAATCATGTTTCTATATCAGTGGTTCTTCTAACTCATCTAAATAATCATGTTTCTATATCAGTGGTTCTTCTAACTCTAAATAATCATGTTTCTATATCAGTGGTTCTTCTAACTCATCTAAATAATCATGTTTCTATATCAGTGGTTCTTCTAACTCATCACATATCAGTGGTTCTCAAACTATTTCAGGACCCCAAAAAATGATATGTAATTGGCCACCGGACCCCATCTGAAAATATATTGTTCAGGGACCCCCTGGAACAATACCCCCCCCAGAACGAAGCAAAGATATGATTTAAAAAAAGAAAAAAAATGTTTGCTGTGAAAGAATATAAATTCAAAGATTTGCACACGGCTTGTACTGTATACATATTCTATACCTGCTATCTTTTAGCTAAGTATAAAATAATGGTTAAAGTTAAGGTGACATGCTTTCCAGGTGTTAACACATTTGGTGCTAATCACAGTTTTATTCGTCCTATCAATTAATTACGCGGGGCGCTCATGACGAGAAGGCTCGGTTTGATATATCGCTATGAGAAAACCTTGCTGTGTTTCACTTTTGGAACCGCTCTGGTTGCTAGGGACGCTTGCTAGGGAAGGGACGCTTGCTAGGGCCTCGACAGTCTTCTGCGTGGCTAACTATAGAGGGTCGCAGTCCCGCCCCCTTTCATGACGACGCCGGGCCCAGGAAATGATTCCCAATGCATTTTTCCCATAGACATTTCAAAAAAGTATTTATTTAAAGACGGTTACGCCACGGACAAAGCCAACTCGAGTCGTGACAACTCATGACAACAAACACAATATGTTTGTTGTCATGATTTGTCACGACAAGAGTTGGCTTTGTACGAGGCTTAAAAGGTCTTTAAATAAATACTTTTTGAAATGTCTATGAGGAAAATGAACCGAGAATCATTTTCCTGGGCCTGGTAGGGGGCGGGACTGCGACGCTCTATTAGCTTCTGTTTTAGCCGTGGCCTTTGCACGCTCTTTTCTCGGAAACTACAGCGCTGTCCGTGGTTCTGAACAGTGATACTCGCTACTCGCGGTCGGGTTTTTTCTGCACCCAGCGAGAAAACAACAAACCGGTCAAGACACCACATACACACACCATTACATCCGGTTACGGATATTTGGCTCTTCAAAATAAGAGCCTTGGCAATGCGCGATAAATAAATACATTAATCCCAGTGGGGATTGTGTTAACCCATTCTGGGCGGGAACCCCTTTTGGTGTTTTAAACATTATGTTATAATTTAGCTATTGAAAAATAGCAGATCTACAAGCTCATAGCGCGCCACCGAGTGGCGCGCTACAAGCTTGTAGGTCTGCTATTTTTGAAAAAGTGTGAAAATGTGGCACAAATCTTTGAATGTATATTCTCTCAGAGCGAACGCGTTTATAAATCATATCTTTGCTTTTGGCGGGGTCCCTGGAACAACATATTTTCAGACCAATTACATATAATTCTGGGGTCCTTGACATGAAAATGTATGAGAACGACTGAC
Source organism: Electrona antarctica (assembly GCF_951216825.1). Classification (NCBI taxonomy): domain Eukaryota; kingdom Metazoa; phylum Chordata; class Actinopteri; order Myctophiformes; family Myctophidae; genus Electrona; species Electrona antarctica. The sequence goes on along the minus strand of NC_136794.1, from coordinate 43,756,951 downwards.
ATAGAAACATAGGGTTTTTCAGAAAAC
>NC_136794.1:43732838-43756724 GCF_951216825.1 Electrona antarctica | reverse complement strand
AAAACAAAGTTCACAGCTAGTAGCCTACATAGTAAGCAAAAAGAGGGGTGGGGGGGGGGTGATTCAGGCTTAATCTCTATGTGTTCTGCGGCGGGGTTGGGGGGGGGAAATAGGTGGGGTTGGGGGACAAGGGGGGGGGGGGGCAATAGGAGCATATCTTGCTGTGGGGCAGGGGGGGGGGCAGGGGGGCAATAGGTGAATGTCTTGCTGTGGGGAAGGGGGGGGGCAGGGGGTGGGGGGGCAATAGGTGAATGTCTTGCTGTGGGGCAGGGGGGGCAATAGGTGACTGTCTTGCTGTGGGGCAGGGGGGGCAGGGGGGTGAGGCTGGGGGGGCAATAGGCCTATCTCACAGCCCGCTTTCCACGCCCACTTCCGGTAAATAGTGGTGTCTTTAACATTAGCATTTACACGTTTTTTTCTCTGGAGAATCTAAGTACATTTTCTAATGTAAAAATGTGACAGACCAATATTATTATGAAGCAAACAAGATGGTAAATCAGCTCGAACAGATAGAACAAACCTTACCTTGAGAAAACAAAAGTTGTAGACTTCTTAAATTACCTCTGTTAACATGTAGTGTCTATGGAGTGACGTCACGCTATCACCACTAACCCCGAAAGGGGGCGTATTAAGGGGGGCGGGGAAATTCTGTGAGATAGGCCTATTGGTGAATGTCTTGCTGTGGGGAAGGGGGGGCAGGGGGGTGAGGCTGGGGGGGCAATAGGTGAATGTCTTGCTGTGGGGAAGGGGGGGGTGGGGCTGGGGGGGCAATAGGTGAATGTCTTGCTGTGGGGAAGGGGGGCGGGGGCTGGGGGGCAATAGGTGAATGTCTTGCTGTGGGGCAGGGGGGCGGGGGCTGGGGGGCAATAGGTGAATGTCTTGCTGTGGGGCAGGGGGGCGGGGGCTGGGGGACAATAGGTGAATGTCTTGCTGTGGGGAAGGGGGGACAGGGGGGGATAGGTGAATGTCTTGCTGTGGGGCAGGGGGGACAGGGGGTGGGGGGGCAATAGGAGGATTGTGGGGCAGGGGGACAGGGGGGGGCAATAGAACAATGTCTTGCTGTTGGGCAGGGGGACAGGGGGGACAATAGGAGGATGTCTTGCTGTGGGGCAGGGGGACAGGGGGACGGGGGTGGCAATAGGAGGAAGTCTTGCTGTGGGGCAGGGGGACAGGGGGACAGGGGTGGCAATAGGAGGATGTCTTGCTGTGGGACAGGGGATGGGGGGACAGGGGGACGGGGGCAACAGGAGGATGTCTTGCTGTGGGACAGGGGGATGGGGGGACAGGGGGACGGGGGCAACAGGAGGATGTCTTGCTGTGGGACAGGGGGACAGGGGGGGCAATAGGAGGATGTCTTGCTGTGGGACAGGGGGACGGGGGGACAGGGGGACGGGGGCAACAGGAGGATGTCTTGCTGTGGGACAGGGGGACGGGGGCAACAGGAGGATGACTTGCTGTGGGACAGGGGGACGGGGCAACAGGAGGACGGGGGCAACAGGAGGATGTCTTGCTGTGGGACAGGGGGACGGGGCAACAGGAGGATGTCTTGCTGTGGGACAGGGGGACGGGGGCAACAGGAGGATGTCTTGCTGTGGGACAGGGGGACGGGGGCAACAGGAGGATGTCTTGCTCTCTGAGGTGTTGAAAGGGTGCAGTAAGTCATCCTTATCCGTTGTTTTTGTATTACAATTTTTGTTAAATAACTCTATATTCTGATAGTAATCCATTCTGAACAGGAACCCTTTTTGGTGTTTTGGTGCATTATGTTATGCTTTAACTGTTGAAAAATAGCAGATCCATAAGCTCATAGCGCGGCCGTGTTGTGAAGCTTGTAGATCTGCTATTTTCACTAGCTTCTGAAACATTTGTTTTCCAATTAATGGAATTCCATATTCTTTTTTTTTTTAAATGTATTTATTACATTATTTTGAAAAATAAGATTTTTTTTTAAAGATTTCTTTTGCTTACAAAATAATAATTAGAAACAAAAATGTGGGAAACAAAAAAGGGATATTTACCCACACATGGGTCCCGACCCGTGCTTGGGAACCAGGGCTGTATGCATGCGGGAACGCATGGCCGCTAATATATAATTATACAACAGGTCGTTTCGAGGAAGCAATCCGATTGGTTGGAACAGCCTTCTAGCCGTGGTTCAAACGAGCACCATTCACCACCTAATCAAAACAAAGAATTCAGCCGAGTGGCGCGCTATGAACTTGTAGATTTGCTATTTTTTTTAAATCGTTAAAATGTGCCTCAAATCTTTCAGAAAATTGTCATGATTTAGAAAACTTTTTTTTTAAATTTCGACGTCAGGCCTGAATGGGTTAAATCACAGACAGGGTGACCGACACAGAGCGGAGGTGGTTAACACCCTGCGTGGCATAAACGGAGGTCTCCGTACCTATCAAATAGTAACGCTCGACGCTCAGGACGGAGATTAATTGAAGGACTGAACTTTATTGATATCATAACAGAGCGCATCGGCCCACAGGCCGATGCGCTCCGGTCGTCTTAACGCACCCCTCACCAACCTTAATCCGGTCGTCTTAACGCGCCCCTCACCAACCTTAATCCGGTAGTTTTAACGCACCCCTCACCAACCTTAATCCGGTCGTTTTAACGCACCCCTCACCAACCTTAATCCGGTCGTTTTAACGCACCCCTCACCAACCTTAATCCGGTCGTCTTAACGCACCCCTCACCAACCTTAATCGGGTCGTTTTAACGCACCCCTCACCAACCTTAATCCGGTCGTTTTAACGCACCCCTCACCAACCTTAATTGGGTCGTTATAACGCACCCCTCACCAACCTTAATCCGGTCGTCTTAACGCACCCCTCACCAACCTTAATCCGGTCGTCTTAACGCACCCCTCACCAACCTTAATCCGGTCGTTTTAACGCACCCCTCACAAACCTTAATCCAGTCGTTTTAACGCACCCCTCACCAACCTTAATCCGGTCGTCTTAACGCACCCCTCACCAACCTTAATCTGGTCGTTTTAACGCACCCCTCACCAACCTTAATCCAGTCAGACCAATGCTATGTCTAACCAAAGTATGCATCCCCCAACATGGCGCCTGGTGCACCTTGAAATGTGCTCCGTTGCTGCAAATCGCTGGGCAATCAGAATCAAGCATTCAAGCCTGTCTGTGTATAACAAAGCACTCATGATCAGGCCTACTATATGAATATAGAGCGTAAACATTTTTAACAAATTCATCATCACTTACCACTACCTTTGAACTGGAGATTCTGGATTTTTATTTTATAAACAGAATAAGGGGGGGGGGGGGGGGGGGGGAGGGGGGTTGATAACCATAGAGCCCATTCATGGCAGCGGTATGATGAGGTCATAGGGCTCTCTTCTAGTCAGTGCAAAAAAAAAACCTTAGTTGAACAACACATTTTTTATGTTTTTCAAAAATAGTAAAAAGAAAAAGGCAAAGAAGTTTAGGGATAAGACGTTTGACACTGATGAAAACTGAGACCATAGTCTCGTATAGACCATGGGGGGGGGGGGGTGTGGGGGGGGGCGGGGTTGGGGGAGTCTTCTGGCCTATGAGAGCACAGCGTTGGAGGGCGGGGCCGAGTGTTCTGGCCTATGAGAGCACGGCGTTGGTGTGGCGGATGCCGATCAGGTTGTCGGCGCTCATGGACCGCCTCATGGACGCACGATTCAGGTCCCTGTATTTGTCCTCGCATAGTCTGGAGATGGCCTGGACGCACGCACACGCGCACGCACGCACACGCACACACGCACACACACACACACACAGTTTGTAAATACATCAAAGATGCATATAATAATCCATTTCTAATGGATGAAGCCTTGGCCTGGAAGAGAGGTCATCAGGTGGTCTCCAACCTTACCTCTAGTTTGTGAGCGCGCTGGTTGTCCAGCGGCTCCAGTGTACTACTGTGTACTACTGTGTAGTAGAGCTCTTCACGGGTCAAAAAAAATGGTCCCGAAATCCGAAATTAATCTGTGAAATTTTACCGATTCCGACCCGTTCCGAAAAAAAATTCAAATAGTTAAACCAAACCCGAATGGATCCGCGACAATTTCGTCCATTTCCGACACGTTACGATATTTCTTTCAAATGGCGGCGCCGAGCCCGACCGAGATGCGATTATTTCCGACATTCCGAGAGACCCGACCCAGCCAGGCTGTGGACTATATGAAATAATTACCATTTTATGATTAAAGCGAGAGAGAGAGAGAGAGAGAGAGAGAGGGGGGGGGGGGGGGCATGGAGAGAGAGAGAGAGAGAGAGAGAGGGTGTAGAGGGTGGGAGGGCTAAAGAGAGACTTGTCTCTTCTCTTCTCCTCAGCGTGCATGCATTTAAACGGATCATTTGTTTTTTTACACACAATCATCAGAGTTTTAGCAGGCGCATGTACCGGTCTTGGCTGAATGGAATATTAACAAGGCACGACACTCAATGCACTCATAAACAGCTCCTACTTTGCTCTCTTCTTTATCCACGTGTGGGGAATGGGATACACAGGAGAGTTGTCATGGTTTCTTTAAACCTTCTTATATTAATTTGAGCTTTGCTAGTTTGCTTTCACCTCGTAAATTATCACACGTTAAACAGAACTTTTTTTCCCCGTTTTTCTCCTCCGCAGCGATGCGGAGCATGAGCGCCAATGCAGCGGACAGAGAAAGAGTATACAGTCACACAATCACACACTGAATATGTTATTAACATTTGCAACAACAACAAAAAATCAAGTAAAGTAGTGAAGTAAGTGGTGCAACTCCGTGTGGGGGTCCCCAGGGGGGGGGGGGGGGGGGGGGGGGAGTTCCAGACCCACAAGAACGCACCCAGGGTGCCGGCCCGATTCCGGCGAGCCGTCCCGCGTCCGAAACGGTTGAGAAATGACAGAGTTGTACTGTCAGTGTACTGTACTGGCACACCCAAAATCACCATATATACTGTTAATATGTGTGTGTGTTTATGTGTGTGTTAGGTTGCGCACAGGTGGTGAAAAACAACCATGCTGTTTTCGTGCTCAGACGCACCCACTCACCCACCCACCCAGCCAGCCACCCACCCAGCCACACACATAGTCACTTAAGGACTTTGCACCACTTAAAAAGCACACAGTACACACACGTCACACACACACACGTCACACACATCACACACACACACACAGTAGCCTACGGGTCTTCTCGGATCCACTCGGACATTACACATAATGATTGACAGACCCGAGTTCCGAGGGGGATACGTCCGATTCCGACCCTGCCCGAGTGATTACGATAAAACACGTCTACGACCCGAGCGGGTCTCGGGTCCACTCGGGTATTTCCGGAGTCGGGGGACCCGGTGAAGAGGTGTAGTGTGTAGTGTATAGTGTGTAGTGTGTAGTGTAGTGTGTTGTACCTCTAGTTTGTGAGCACACTGGTTGTCCAGAGGCTCCAGTAGTGTAGTGTGTAGTGTATAGTGTGTAGTGTATAATGTGTAGTGTGTACTGTGTACTGTATACTGTGTAGTGTGTAGTGTGTAGTGTATAGTGTGTAGTGTGTAGTGTAGTGTGTTGTACCTCTAGTTTGTGAGCACACTGGTTGTCCAGAGGCTCCAGTAGTGTAGTGTGTAGTGTATAGTGTGTAGTGTATAATGTGTAGTGTGTACTGTGTACTGTATACTGTGTAGTGTGTAGTGTGTAGTGTATAGTGTGTACTGTATACTGTGTAGTGTGTAGTGTGTAGTGTGTAGTGTATAGTGTATAGTGTGTAGTGTGTAGTGTATTGTAGTGTGTTGTACCTCTAGTTTGTGAGCGCGCTGGTTGTCCAGGGGCTCCAGGGGGAAGTTGAGGTTGTTGTCGTCGGCCAGCTGTCGCAGGTCAAAGTAGTACTTGGCGTAAACGCTGGCCGGAACGTTGATGTTGAACTGGAGCAGCTCCAGGAAGTGGCGCTCCATCTCGTTCCTGCGTGACGCACGCACACACGCACACACACACACACACACGCATGCACGCACACAATGTTTGTGTTACTGACAAAACAAACATTAAACTCTGTTCATTGTTAATGGCATTTAATGTTTGTCTAGACAAGACAAACATTAAACCTGTGTCTCAAAAATACAAAAAATGTAAGTTAAAATAGGGATGGACAGGAAGGAGATGAAACATCGGGGCTATGAGGAGGTCGCCATGGATACCGCATCCAGGTATTGTCTTGGTCAGAAGTGTGTGTGTGCGTGCGTGCGTGCGTGCGTGCGTGCGTGCGTGCGTGCGTGCGTGCGTGCGTGCGTGCGTGCGTGCGTGCGTGCGTGCGTGGTGCGTGCGTGCGTGCGTGCGTGCGTGCGTGCGTGCGTGCGTGCGTGCGTGCGTGCGTGCGTGCGTGATGTCTGGTTTCCCAGGGTAACTAATATAGTGGGCGAGAGACACAGCCCATTATGTTGGACCGTGGAGAGCACTTGAGACCCACCCAGCCCCGCATGACCCCCACCCCCCCCTTCTCTCAAACCACCCCTACATCCATCGCCCCATCCATCCATCCATCCATCCATCCATTCATCCATCGAGTGGATGGCACAGAGTGCCGCGCTACGGGCTTGTCGTTAAAATGTGGCCCAATGTGTAATACTGTTCTAAGCAACAGTATTACATGGTAAAGAAAGCTTTGGTACAGAAATGGTGGAGACGGGGCAGTGAAGCCACCGGCTTGGATCAAACAAACAGAACCATAGTAAAAGGAAATAAGACACAGTGCTATAGGATCACAGCCTGTAGTCCAATAAGACACAGTGCTATAGGATCACGGCCTGTAGTCCAATAAGACACAGTGCTATAAGTAGTATAGTAGGGAAGTGGGAACATATTCTTTTGTTCTATATATCTTTTGTTCTATTGTGTGTAATTATTAGACATAATGGACATAATTTCTATAGATTTCTATACATGCTTTGTGTGCTGTTGTCTATAGTATGTACAAAAGAAATCTATTCAGACTCATGTATAAACAAGACTCTTTAGAAATCTTTAGAGAACAGGGCTTTTCTTTTGTGTTATTATTGTGTACACTTTCTGTGCATGTTTTTGGTGTACACTTTCTGTTAATGTGTGACCCTCTCCTGCAGAGAGTGGGATGCTAGACCCGTCTCATGCCTTTTGTCTCTATTGACAAAAGGCCCTCATTAGGATGTCATTGAATGGTAATGTCTGTCTGGCTGAGTGAGTGAGTGAGTGAGTGATCCTATGGAAAGAGGGTCTTTTCTTTTGTGTTATTATTGTGTACACTTTCTGTTAAAGTGTAACCATGGCATGCCTTTTTTTGGCTCTATTGACAAAAGCCACTCATTTGGACTCATTGGACTTGTGACGACTCAAAGCCATTGAATTGTAATGTCTGTCTGGCTGAGTGAGTGAGTGTGCGTGCGTGCGTGCGGGCATTAATTGCATGGACTGTTCCCCATGGATTCAGTCTGTCTGCCCGTGTGTGAGAGATGTAAAGGACCCATAAGCCTTTGGAAGTAGGGTCTTTTCTTTTGTGTTATTAGCAATAATAGCCAAGTACAGGTTTTTGTGTTCACTTTCTGTTACACTTTAACAGTCTCGTGCCTTTTTGTCTCTATTGACAAAAAAGCCACTGACTTGTGACGACTCAAAGCCATTTAATTGTAATGGATAGGTCTGGCTGAGTGTGCGTGCTTGCGTGCGTGCATTAATTGTAAGGACAGTTCCCCACTTTAGGGGCTCAGTCTGTCTGCCTGTGTCTCACTCGTAAAAACTTTGGGTACAGTGAGTGTGTGTGTGTGTGTGTGTGTGTGTGTGTGTGTGTGTGTGTGTGTGTGTGTGAGAGATGTAAAGGCCAATCTATAGAAAAAGGGGGCTTTCATTGTAATTCATGAACAAAAGCCTTTTGTTATGGATTGGTGACTGCTTAGAACTAATGGACCCTAAATGTGTTAGATCTCTCTCTCTCTCTCTCTGTGAGCATGTGTTGCGTGCATGCCTGTTTTAGGGTGGTTGGTTTATCCAATAACTTTAGAAATATAATATATATAATATAATATTATATATTTAATCCATGGTTAGGCAACAGTGTTAAAACGATGTTCACCCCATAACTCTGAGACATCCTGTGACATAACAGCTGTAAATAAAGTACTAAAAGTAAAACATTTTCGTAAAATACATGCCGGTATAGGGCATGCATGTTTAAAAGTATAATTGACATGATTATGGGCATGTCTTTTAGACCACTAGATTTAGTTAAACAGAACTGTCAAACATTCATGTTTTGACAGACTGCAAATAATTACAGTAACTGATGGTCTGCTAACATTTACACATTTTAACCAAATACATGCGTACATGCGTACATACATTTACCCATTTTAACCAAATACATGCGTACGTACATACATACATACATACACGTGTATGCTATTATTATTGTCTTTTTTGCTTGATTTTATATGACTGGACATGACTATATTCTATACCAAGCACCAACATGATGTTTGTTACATTTATTCAGTACATAAGTCTAACCATTAATCACTGATACCATTTTTTCTTATGTTTTTAAAGTTACTAAAGTATGTAGAAGTATGAAGAAAATGTGTTAGACACACTTTTAAAAATTATACGAAAGTATCAGATCTACAATATCCCAATGCATCACTATTCACTGCCATTGTTTTATAGAATGCGATGGCAAATTATAATACACACCATACAATTGCAACACCTACAGTAGGTCATTCTGCATTATGCTGTATTCTACTGCAATAAGCTGAGCAGAGACCGTTTTTGTTTTCTCTAGTTCTCTATTTTCTCAGCGACTTGCAAGAGTCACCGAGTCAAGTTTTTAAAACTGTAGTGTTTATGATAAGTTTATGATATAAATATGCTCACGTAAACAAGTTGAATCAGCATACAACTTGAATCATTATACAACTTGTAGTAGTTATCTTGTATGCTCTAATTAGCATCTTATGATGTATAACATCAGTTATGTTTTATCTAACACATTTTGTAAGCCTATGCATACATGCAAATCTACAGTATCATACATATTTTATTCTTACATGTCCCCCGTAGTCCATACTCATACTCCATACACCATACAAACTTAGCTGTAACATTATACCATGTCTTAATATCTGACAATGTTCATTTCAAATTAAATTAATTTGAAAAATCTATATCCATTATGACAAACCATTAGTATATATATATATTTAGGCTATTGTATGATCTGTCAGTGGTCAGGGATGGATTAACCCAAGAATTATATGTGAACGGTGTGCAACAGGTCCTACAGTAATTAGGCAACTACTGCTAGAAAAGCCATATGCTAGAAATGTTCTCACAATGATTGGTATAGCCTAATATTTGTAGTAATTAGTGTTATGATTAGGCCTAATGATCCAATCCTTGTAGGTAGATCGGTAGCGAGACAAGTTTTATGCCTCCTGGTAAAAGTTATACTCCCATTGTAAAGAAACTGTGATACGCACACATGCTATGGTAGAATATCAGCATGTGAATGCTCTTGCATAAGATGGTTAATTACTAAACTAGTGTTTTTCTAGGACATTACAGTAGACCTAACTAATTTCACTTGTAGAAATTCATGAAGAATAAGCCTATAGCCTTTTACTAAAGAACAGGCAATATTTTTGAAATAAGGACTCAATATGCCCCATGGCAAGGCATATGACTCAACAAGTTACATTTAGACAGTTTATGCTCAACATTATGATATTGTGTCATAGGCACAGTAGGCATGGTGAATATTACCGGTTGTCTGTATCGTTGAACATAGGTAGTATACCAGCAAGTATAACATAGCATCAGCATGACTACCAGTTATTCAATGCAACCTATTTTCATCTAACTATGCAAACACTAATCACTCACACAAATCACAAATTAACTCACAATACCAACTACAAAAACCATTAAAAACATCTATACCATACACCCTACATTACGAGAATGCAAAACATGAAACAAAAACAGAACAGAATGTTCTGGTACAGCCATTGTAATATCAAAAGAAATTGATACAGATCCTATACATATCCTAGAAAAAACAAAACTATACCTGCAATCAACACAATGGACCAATACCAGATCACCGAAACATAAGTTCATCACAAATGTATAGTGACACCTACAGTATCATCAATAAGGCACTAAAATCAACACCACACAAAACATCACAACACCGCAAAATCAAACGTAACATGAAACATGCAAAAATGCATACAAATAAAAAGTGCCATCTGACTGACTGCTCTATAGTTCAACTCTTAAGCCAATGCCTCCAATACACATCCATTATCAAAAGACATCGTTATCAAAAACGTAATATTTTGATATAGGCTGCAAAGGCAGCAATATGTATGAATATATATATATGTATTATAGCATAGAGGTCCATACTACAATCATATAATACACAAAAACAACTATTGCATATTATTCAGAACCAATACACACCACTACCCAACAGCATAAACACTGTACAACACCAATCAATATTAGCTGTACATCTACACATCATTACGACTAATGAAGTGCTCAACAGTCTAGTTCAACAGCCACTTAATAACAAAGTATGTAAATATCTGAATACTTTGCCTTGGCAACGTAACTGTATATGATTTCTCATATAAAACTCATTTGAAACGAATTGACCGGACTATTTAATTTTAGGTGAACACATTATGGTGAACACATTGTGGTGCTGAAGTTAAGTAGATATTGTTGGTTATAGGTAATGATGAAGCCTTATGTCCAATAGGGGACGAAGAGGAGTAAGTAAGTAATAGGTAACGATGACTATAGGGTAGATTGATTGCATGATATTTGATTGATTGACATTTGATAGTTCATAGACTATAGTCTAGACTACAGGGGTATAAGCTATGCTGCTATAGGCATACAAGGATGTATTTGCAGTATATTTTCAATCCAAAAACTGTAGATAGGGTCTGCACACAAAACACACTGTTTTTGTGTTGACAATAACTATTGACAACAACAACCCAACATACTAGTATATATGCAATAGTATCAAGCATATATATATATATATATATATATATATATATATATATATATATTTTTTTTAAATAAAATACTCTGTACTGTGTATGTGTAGAATAATAAGATATGCTTGAACGGTTCAACTACGTGCTAATATATATATATATTTTTTTTATAACCTCCTAGAAAAAACTGTATGGGGCATACAAAACACATTAACATCAGTATGTCTGATGGTGCAGTGTGTAAATGTAACAAAGACCATTATAACAGGTTATGTATACACTATGTATACTAAAGTATGTAATACTGATATACCGATGGTTTTCCAAGAATTCAGAAACTACAGTTTAGAAAAACGTGTACACCTAAACCTGCACAAAAACGATATGGTATGAGTGACATCCTATAGTATTTATTGTTTCAACGTTCAGATTATTGATATTCCATGCATTTGACGCATTACCTCGGAGTTCCTTGCTAACTGTAAATCGGTCAGAATTATGAGTACACCATATTGTTCAAGATTGTTCAAAATACTATATGTATAATAATGAACAAATATTGATGCATGTTCAGATATAATCATGTACTAGTTATGTTGACTTAATTAGTTTAAGAATAGCGTTAAAGTGTCAGAGAATAGTTGTGCTGTAACTGTAATTGTAACTTTAAAAACCATATGGATTATAATCATATGGATAATAAACTTAGGCTAAAGGATTACTTGGTGCAAAAGCTGTCCACTTCAATTATTATTATTATGTATTATATATATATATATATAACCTGTAGGCTACTGTCTCTACATTTTCTGTAAGAATCCATGTAATGTACCATCTAGTAAAACTAGACTCATTTTTACACTCATGTTTACACTCATGTTTTATGGATTGTAGGTTCGTACATTCTTCTAGACACTTAAAACTACTATGAGTGTATGATATTGTTGTTTGACAAGAAAGTATGTACATGATCATTTAGTTTACGCAGATATGCTATGCATAACGACTGAATGTTACAATTATCCACCAATGGTGGTTGTTAGTTACAGAATATATCAATTCTTAGTTTCATGAGTTTCAGTACTATACCATAATATTGAAAAACATAGATATTTCAAATCCGTACACTACACATGTTGAACAGATAATAATTCTATTCTATAGTATAGTCATATGATATGATGTCTCCTATGTTATTGCATCAAACTCTATAACTCTATGGTGTAAGTACATACTTATTGATTTATAGATTTGAATAACAATGAGAGCGTCAGAGTCTCATACCACCCCTATTTTCAGGATATATGAACATGGATGAGGTACCATGGTGGTATCCCACCAGTCCTCGAAACATGGCATATAATGATGCCAGCATGGAAGCAAGACAGATAATCAGAAGAAACAAGATGAAGCTTTTAAGTATCCTTAGGTCTGATGTTGCCTATGTAATCAATCTACTTTGTGAAGCACGGCTAATCACGGAAAGAGAGCGCCTAAACCTGATGACTAAACACTCTATCTACTCTGGATACTCGGATCCAACCATTGAACTCCTGGACACAATTAGGAGCAAGGGTGAAAGAACTTGCAATGCTTTCCTGTCTATGCTACAAGACACAGATCTAGTAGAAAAGTTTCCTGCTCTAAAGACAATGTCTTGGGACAATCTTCCATTGAATAATCAATGAGAGGGTGTGGTGTTTGGAGTCAGGTCCCTATTAAAAGGGTGGTCACAGAGCTGTAGGCCTACAGAGAAAAGACAGCTAGCCTTATTTGCACCAGATAAATTAGGAGATACTTCCTCATCAATTATTTCCTCTCAATTTTGTCATGGAGCCTATGGGTAAAGCACGTACCCCTAATGAATCAGTGGAACACCAACCGTTATTGCAGACTGAAACAACCGATGCAGATACAATTACAGTACCTAGGTACAGATCATACAACCCTCTCAAAGTATGGGGGTATAATCCGCCAGAGGACAGCTTTGCCTATACCCCTGATTTCGAAATATATGAAGAGAGAGCGGAGGACGATGTTATGACAGCGGACCCATGCTACATGAACATACCTGTATACAGGCCAAGAGATGATGAGGAGGACATGGTGGACTCTGATCTGGTGGACTTAATAATCGATACGGATGACGAGTACTATGACCAGAGAGATCCGTTAGATTTGACTACAAGCAAGAAAACTCCTGGACTTTCCGAAAATTCACTACCCATCACAATCCCATCCTCCCCAGCACCGAACTATGAAACACAGAACTATTCCAAACCACCGCCATCCCCTGCAGACTCTGGTGATGAGGATGCAACATCCATTCTAGTTGCATCCAAGGCCTGTATCTCGGAGTCTGCTTTACCTACAGTCAAAACGAATTGGCTGAAACACAAAACTAGCTGGATGAAACCCAAAACTAACTGGATGAACAGAATGGAGGACATTCTTCAGGTCCCCACATACGGAATGGGTCGCATGAATGTTAAAGATATAAAGATTGCATTAAAGTTATGGGATATCGAAAATGAGCAGAAAAATAGAGATTCACATGAAGGGACATAGGGAATAATAGATATTAATGTAATAGACTTAGTGTAAAAACTACTAAAAGTCATTGATTTGTAAAATAATGAGGTAATATTGAACTGTGTACTACATGATTTAATATGGATATCTGTGTCTATTAAATGTTTCTTGCTAAATAAAAAATATCAAATACATATTCTTCCTCTTTTTTTATTACGTGTTGTTACCCATGTTAAATTCTAGTTAGATTCTGACAATGTAATGCAGGTACTAACTTGGTAAGGCTATGTCACTGTGGGAGTGGACCTAAAAACGCAGAATGCAAAATTTGTGCTATGACTAATATGACTATTGTGCATGAACAATTATCTACAATTGTCTATTAAAGTAACATTAGTACATCTACTCTATGTATGCACACCATGTATGTAGTAAAAATGATAACAAAATATACATTTTTATGATTACATATTTATTTTGATTACATATTCAAGAATGAACACAGCATTCATTATTATTATTCATATGTATCATTGTCATGATGATCATGGATTAGCAGCCACCGAAGTATCAGCTACTCTTCCTGGGGTCCACAACAAACAAGTGAAACAATACATACAGTGTAACACAACAATAAAACAATAACATCACAATAAAAACAATTTTGCAAAAAAGAAAAAAACATTCAAGACATTGAATTCATCAATATATTCATCCAATATATACAACTATGCAATCGGATCATTCATCGGACCATTAGTTATGTCTTTGATTTTTTGTGATATATCGGGTACATCCTTCAGGTCATGCAGAAAAGATTTGCATAGTCGATGGATTATTGACACTGACAGTGGTACTACATTCCCTTTAGTATTCAATACCTTCATAATCCCCGGTATAAAGTCAACAGTCCATAGTTTTTCAATTAAATCTTTAAAATGATTGTAGAAGTAATATCTAGGGGTAGGTCGTAAACATGAATGTATGGCCTGACTAGTATGATCTATTTGACAGCCATGGCAATCCTCTTTCATATGCTCAGTTATAGCCTTTTCGAGTAGTTGAGCAACTCGTATTTTCATAATATTTAGAAAGACTGTGCTGATCACCCCATCAGTCTCATCCATAGTCAGGGGAAAATTCACTGGGGATGGCGTCGAAAGCACTGGTGAGGTGGTCGTGGTTGGTGTGTCATGGGGAACGGGTGAATTTGTGGATAATAGGCCTACCCTCTCAAAAAATTCAGCGTCCCCCGTATCATAACCCCAAAATGCCCTCTCATCATATTCAGCGTCTTCGTCCGTATCCCCAGTACTGGTGGGATTCCACCATGATGGTGCCTCATACACAACCCGCCGAGGGTCCATCCACCAAGCTTTGTCTCCTCCACTTGAGCTGGATTCGCACACTGAAAAAGTAGAGTCCTCCATGGTGAATGGTGATATCACAATTATACACAGAGTATAAGGTAGAGGTTGCGGAGTGAGTCTTTTTACCTATAGTGTAGGAGGGGTGGGCGTAGTAGCTGCATCATTTTGGTGTTGGTGCGTCAGTTTCCAGGCTGTCATCAGGCATTGAGAATAATGTAGCTCCCGCAGGTTTTGCGAGATCGATACCAGTATGCCTATTAGGTATATAATCACCGAATGAAATCCCTGTACGGACTCTAGGTCCAGGACATGTGCTGCAATCCACACGCCTCTGTTTTACACGAGGACAATCCCCCGAATACCCTGAATCTACACGATTGAAGCCTCTAATCCGTTCTTCCATCAAAGCTATCTTTCGGCTCTCTTTAGTTGCTTTGAAAAAAACAGTACCTTCCCTTAACACATGCCTTAGAATACCTAAATCGTCCAAACCAACGGATAGTTGGATTGGAAAGTATTTTTCTTTCTCCATTATAGATTTAGGAAAATCAAAAATAGTATGGCCTTGAGATTTGTATCTCACTAACAGCCATTGTTTTGACCTAGAACAGTCAACGATGAAGCCCTCATCATCACTACGAGCTGGTATTGTATCATCCACGCGCACCCTTCGAGATGGTTTGACATAGGCAGGGTTTAGCTTCTGCTCCAACTGCAGATAATTGCAGAAGTCCAAAATACCATTTACCAAACTCTCAAATTCAGATTCATAGACTCGTATGTAAGGCAATCTGTCTTCAAAGATACTGTCCCCTGAGTCCAATGTATAGAGTTCAATATATGGATAATTCTTGAACTGAAAAAAAGACAACCGTATTTTCCGCCTGTCCGATAACGCCCAAACTTTTCTATCCTCATCCTCATAGCTCAGACCGGTAGAGCACATATTTTCTTTCTTTCTTTCTTTTTCTTTCTTTCTTTGGGACAGCTCGTGTCTAGGCTTACTCACTCATGCTGGGGCCCTGTCCCCGCAGTATTTAACACCATGTCTCAGAGAGGCGGAGCCTTCTAAGAATAACTCCTTTTGTTATTCATGGTTATTACCTTTGAGGTCATACTGTGTGATAGTATAATAATGAACAAATCTTGTTTCACGAGAAACATGTCATGGCCTATAATATTTACATGTAATAGTTAGTAATAGTCATGTTTTAATAGTTTAATAGTTCAATACTATTAGTATGCAATCATTGAGTCATTGAGTACACATGTGTAGTGTAAAACCAATACACTAATTCACTGATACAGAGATTAATGTACTAATGTTACTTTAATAGACAATTGTAGATAATTGTTCATGCACAATAGTCATATTAGTCATAGCACAAATTTTGCATTCTGCGTTTTTAGGTCCACTCCCACAGTGACATAGCCTTACCAAGTTAGTACCTGCATTACATTGTCAGAATCTAACTAGAATTTAACATGGGTAACAACACGTAATAAAAAAAGAGGAAGAATATGTATTTGATATTTTTTATTTAGCAAGAAACATTTAATAGACACAGATATCCATATTAAATCATGTAGTACACAGTTCAATATTACCTCATTATTTTACAAATCAATGACTTTTAGTAGTTTTTACACTAAGTCTATTACATTAATATCTATTATTGTCCCTTCATGTGAATCTCTATTTTTCTGCTCATTTTCGATATCCCATAACTTTAATGCAATCTTTATATCTTTAACATTCATGCGACCCATTCCGTATGTGGGGACCTGAAGAATGTCCTCCATTCTGTTCATCCAGTTAGTTTTGGGTTTCATCCAGCTAGTTTTGTGTTTCAGCCAATTCGTTTTGACTGTAGGTAAAGCAGACTCCGAGATACAGGCCTTGGATGCAACTAGAATGGATGTTGCATCCTCATCACCAGAGTCTGCAGGGGATGGCGGTGGTTTGGAATAGTTCTGTGTTTCATAGTTCGGTGCTGGGGAGGATGGGATTGTGATGGGTAGTGAATTTTCGGAAAGTCCAGGAGTTTTCTTGCTTGTAGTCAAATCTAACGGATCTCTCTGGTCATAGTACTCGTCATCCGTATCGATTATTAAGTCCACCAGATCAGAGTCCACCATGTCCTCCTCATCATCTCTTGGCCTGTATACAGGTATGTTCATGTAGCATGGGTCCGCTGTCATAACATCGTCCTCCGCTCTCTCTTCATATATTTCGAAATCAGGGGTATAGGCAAAGCTGTCCTCTGGCGGATTATACCCCCATACTTTGAGAGGGTTGTATGATCTGTACCTAGGTACTGTAATTGTATCTGCATCGGTTGTTTCAGTCTGCAATAACGGTTGGTGTTCCACTGATTCATTAGGGGTACGTGCTTTACCCATAGGCTCCATGACAAAATTGAGAGGAAATAATTGATGAGGAAGTATCTCCTAATTTATCTGGTGCAAATAAGGCTAGCTGTCTTTTCTCTGTAGGCCTACAGCTCTGTGACCACCCTTTTAATAGGGACCTGACTCCAAACACCACACCCTCTCATTGATTATTCAATGGAAGATTGTCCCAAGACATTGTCTTTAGAGCAGGAAACTTTTCTACTAGATCTGTGTCTTGTAGCATAGACAGGAAAGCATTGCAAGTTCTTTCACCCTTGCTCCTAATTGTGTCCAGGAGTTCAATGGTTGGATCCGAGTATCCAGAGTAGATAGAGTGTTTAGTCATCAGGTTTAGGCGCTCTCTTTCCGTGATTAGCCGTGCTTCACAAAGTAGATTGATTACATAGGCAACATCAGACCTAAGGATACTTAAAAGCTTCATCTTGTTTCTTCTGATTATCTGTCTTGCTTCCATGCTGGCATCATTATATGCCATGTTTCGAGGACTGGTGGGATACCACCATGGTACCTCATCCATGTTCATATATCCTGAAAATAGGGGTGGTATGAGACTCTGACGCTCTCATTGTTATTCAAATCTATAAATCAATAAGTATGTACTTACACCATAGAGTTATAGAGTTTGATGCAATAACATAGGAGACATCATATCATATGACTATACTATAGAATAGAATTATTATCTGTTCAACATGTGTAGTGTACGGATTTGAAATATCTATGTTTTTCAATATTATGGTATAGTACTGAAACTCATGAAACTAAGAATTGATATATTCTGTAACTAACAACCACCATTGGTGGATAATTGTAACATTCAGTCGTTATGCATAGCATATCTGCGTAAACTAAATGATCATGTACATACTTTCTTGTCAAACAACAATATCATACACTCATAGTAGTTTTAAGTGTCTAGAAGAATGTACGAACCTACAATCCATAAAACATGAGTGTAAACATGAGTGTAAAAATGAGTCTAGTTTTACTAGATGGTACATTACATGGATTCTTACAGAAAATGTAGAGACAGTAGCCTACAGGTTATATATATATATATATAATACATAATAATAATAATTGAAGTGGACAGCTTTTGCACCAAGTAATCCTTTAGCCTAAGTTTATTATCCATATGATTATAATCCATATGGTTTTTAAAGTTACAATTACAGTTACAGCACAACTATTCTCTGACACTTTAACGCTATTCTTAAACTAATTAAGTCAACATAACTAGTACATGATTATATCTGAACATGCATCAATATTTGTTCATTATTATACATATAGTATTTTGAACAATCTTGAACAATATGGTGTACTCCTAATTCTGACCGATTTACAGTTAGCAAGGAACTCCGAGGTAATGCGTCAAATGCATGGAATATCAATAATCTGAACGTTGAAACAATAAATACTATAGGATGTCACTCATACCATATCGTTTTTGTGCAGGTTTAGGTGTACACGTTTTTCTAAACTGTAGTTTCTGAATTCTTGGAAAACCATCGGTATATCAGTATTACATACTTTAGTATACATAGTGTATACATAACCTGTTATAATGGTCTTTGTTACATTTACACACTGCACCATCAGACATACTGATGTTAATGTGTTTTGTATGCCCCATACAGTTTTTTCTAGGAGGTTATAAAAAAAAAAATATATATATTAGCACGTAGTTGAACCGTTCAAGCATATCTTATTATTCTACACATACACAGTACAGAGTATTTTATTTAAAAAAAAAATATATATATATATATATATATATATATATATATATATATATATGCTTGATACTATTGCATATATACTAGTATGTTGGGTTGTTGTTGTCAATAGTTATTGTCAACACAAAAACAGTGTGTTTTGTGTGCAGACCCTATCTACAGTTTTTGGATTGAAAATATACTGCAAATACATCCTTGTATGCCTATAGCAGCATAGCTTATACCCCTGTAGTCTAGACTATAGTCTATGAACTATCAAATGTCAATCAATCAAATATCATGCAATCAATCTACCCTATAGTCATCGTTACCTATTACTTACTTACTCCTCTTCGTCCCCTATTGGACATAAGGCTTCATCATTACCTATAACCAACAATATCTACTTAACTTCAGCACCACAATGTGTTCACCATAATGTGTTCACCTAAAATTAAATAGTCCGGTCAATTCGTTTCAAATGAGTTTTATATGAGAAATCATATACAGTTACGTTGCCAAGGCAAAGTATTCAGATATTTACATACTTTGTTATTAAGTGGCTGTTGAACTAGACTGTTGAGCACTTCATTAGTCGTAATGATGTGTAGATGTACAGCTAATATTGATTGGTGTTGTACAGTGTTTATGCTGTTGGGTAGTGGTGTGTATTGGTTCTGAATAATATGCAATAGTTGTTTTTGTGTATTATATGATTGTAGTATGGACCTCTATGCTATAATACATATATATATATTCATACATATTGCTGCCTTTGCAGCCTATATCAAAATATTACGTTTTTGATAACGATGTCTTTTGATAATGGATGTGTATTGGAGGCATTGGCTTAAGAGTTGAACTATAGAGCAGTCAGTCAGATGGCACTTTTTATTTGTATGCATTTTTGCATGTTTCATGTTACGTTTGATTTTGCGGTGTTGTGATGTTTTGTGTGGTGTTGATTTTAGTGCCTTATTGATGATACTGTAGGTGTCACTATACATTTGTGATGAACTTATGTTTCGGTGATCTGGTATTGGTCCATTGTGTTGATTGCAGGTATAGTTTTGTTTTTTCTAGGATATGTATAGGATCTGTATCAATTTCTTTTGATATTACAATGGCTGTACCAGAACATTCTGTTCTGTATTTGCATGTTTTTGTTTCATGTTTTGCATTCTCGTAATGTAGGGTGTATGGTATAGATGTTTTTAATGGTTTTTGTAGTTGGTATTGTGAGTTAATTTGTGATTTGTGTGAGTGATTAGTGTTTGCATAGTTAGATGAAAATAGGTTGCATTGAATAACTGGTAGTCATGCTGATGCTATGTTATACTTGCTGGTATACTACCTATGTTCAACGATACAGACAACCGGTAATATTCACCATGCCTACTGTGCCTATGACACAATATCATAATGTTGAGCATAAACTGTCTAAATGTAACTTGTTGAGTCATATGCCTTGCCATGGGGCATATTGAGTCCTTATTTCAAAAATATTGCCTGTTCTTTAGTAAAAGGCTATAGGCTTATTCTTCATGAATTTCTACAAGTGAAATTAGTTAGGTCTACTGTAATGTCCTAGAAAAACACTAGTTTAGTAATTAACCATCTTATGCAAGAGCATTCACATGCTGATATTCTACCATAGCATGTGTGCGTATCACAGTTTCTTTACAATGGGAGTATAACTTTTACCAGGAGGCATAAAACTTGTCTCGCTACCGATCTACCTACAAGGATTGGATCATTAGGCCTAATCATAACACTAATTACTACAAATATTAGGCTATACCAATCATTGTGAGAACATTTCTAGCATATGGCTTTTCTAGCAGTAGTTGCCTAATTACTGTAGGACCTGTTGCACACCGTTCACATATAATTCTTGGGTTAATCCATCCCTGACCACTGACAGATCATACAATAGCCTAAATATATATATATACTAATGGTTTGTCATAATGGATATAGATTTTTCAAATTAATTTAATTTGAAATGAACATTGTCAGATATTAAGACATGGTATAATGTTACAGCTAAGTTTGTATGGTGTATGGAGTATGAGTATGGACTACGGGGGACATGTAAGAATAAAATATGTATGATACTGTAGATTTGCATGTATGCATAGGCTTACAAAATGTGTTAGATAAAACATAACTGATGTTATACATCATAAGATGCTAATTAGAGCATACAAGATAACTACTACAAGTTGTATAATGATTCAAGTTGTATGCTGATTCAACTTGTTTACGTGAGCATATTTATATCATAAACTTATCATAAACACTACAGTTTTAAAAACTTGACTCGGTGACTCTTGCAAGTCGCTGAGAAAATAGAGAACTAGAGAAAACAAAAACGGTCTCTGCTCAGCTTATTGCAGTAGAATACAGCATAATGCAGAATGACCTACTGTAGGTGTTGCAATTGTATGGTGTGTATTATAATTTGCCATCGCATTCTATAAAACAATGGCAGTGAATAGTGATGCATTGGGATATTGTAGATCTGATACTTTCGTATAATTTTTAAAAGTGTGTCTAACACATTTTCTTCATACTTCTACATACTTTAGTAACTTTAAAAACATAAGAAAAAATGGTATCAGTGATTAATGGTTAGACTTATGTACTGAATAAATGTAACAAACATCATGTTGGTGCTTGGTATAGAATATAGTCATGTCCAGTCATATAAAATCAAGCAAAAAAGACAATAATAATAGCATACACGTGTATGTATGTATGTATGTACGTACGCATGTATTTGGTTAAAATGGGTAAATGTATGTACGCATGTACGCATGTATTTGGTTAAAATGTGTAAATGTTAGCAGACCATCAGTTACTGTAATTATTTGCAGTCTGTCAAAACATGAATGTTTGACAGTTCTGTTTAACTAAATCTAGTGGTCTAAAAGACATGCCCATAATCATGTCAATTATACTTTTAAACATGCATGCCCTATACCGGCATGTATTTTACGAAAATGTTTTACTTTTAGTACTTTATTTACAGCTGTTATGTCACAGGATGTCTCAGAGTTATGGGGTGAACATCGTTTTAACACTGTTGCCTAACCATGGATTAAATATATAATATTATATTATATATATTATATTTCTAAAGTTATTGGATAAACCAACCACCCTAAAACAGGCATGCACGCAACACATGCTCACAGAGAGAGAGAGAGAGAGATCTAACACATTTAGGGTCCATTAGTTCTAAGCAGTCACCAATCCATAACAAAAGGCTTTTGTTCATGAATTACAATGAAAGCCCCCTTTTTCTATAGATTGGCCTTTACATCTCTCACACACACACACACACACACACACACACACACACACACACACACACACACACACACACACACACACACACACACACACACACACACACACACACACACACACACACACACACACACACACACACACACACACACACACACACACACACACACACACACACACTCACTGTACCCAAAGTTTTTACGAGTGAGACACAGGCAGACAGACTGAGCCCCTAAAGTGGGGAACTGTCCTTACAATTAATGCACGCACGCAAGCACGCACACTCAGCCAGACCTATCCATTACAATTAAATGGCTTTGAGTCGTCACAAGTCCATATGAGTGGCTTTTTTGTCAATAGAGACAAAAAGGCACGAGACTGTTAAAGTGTAACAGAAAGTGAACACAAAAACCTGTACTTGGCTATTATTGCTAATAACACAAAAGAAAAGACCCTACTTCCAAAGGCTTATGGGTCCTTTACATCTCTCACACACGGGCAGACAGACTGAATCCATGGGGAACAGTCCATGCAATTAATGCCCGCACGCACGCACGCACACTCACTCACTCAGCCAGACAGACATTACAATTCAATGGCTTTGAGTCGTCACAAGTCCAATGAGTCCAAATGAGTGGCTTTTGTCAATAGAGCCAAAAAAAGGCATGCCATGGTTACACTTTAACAGAAAGTGTACACAATAATAACACAAAAGAAAAGACCCTCTTTCCATAGGATCACTCACTCACTCACTCACTCAGCCAGACAGACATTACCATTCAATGACATCCTAATGAGGGCCTTTTGTCAATAGAGACAAAAGGCATGAGACGGGTCTAGCATCCCACTCTCTGCAGGAGAGGGTCACACATTAACAGAAAGTGTACACCAAAAACATGCACAGAAAGTGTACACAATAATAACACAAAAGAAAAGCCCTGTTCTCTAAAGATTTCTAAAGAGTCTTGTTTATACATGAGTCTGAATAGATTTCTTTTGTACATACTATAGACAACAGCACACAAAGCATGTATAGAAATCTATAGAAATTATGTCCATTATGTCTAATAATTACACACAATAGAACAAAAGATATATAGAACAAAAGAATATGTTCCCACTTCCCTACTATACTACTGCTATAGGATCACAGCCTGTAGTCCAATAAGACACAGTGCTATAGGATCACGGCCTGTAGTCCAATAAGACACAGTGCTATAGGATCACAGCCTGTAGTCCAATAAGACACAGTGCTATAGGATCACAGCCTGTAGTCCAATAAGACACAGTGCTATTGGATCACAGCCTGTAGTCCAATAAGACACAGTGCTATTGGATCACAGCCTGTAGTCCAGTCTCTCTCTCAATAAGACACAGTGCTATTGGATCACAGCCTGTAGTCCAGTTCTCTCTCTCAATAAGACACAGTGCTATAGGATCACAGCCTGTAGTCCAATAAGACACAGTGCTATAGGATCACGGCCTGTAGTCCAATAAGACACA
>NC_136794.1:43720338-43730338 GCF_951216825.1 Electrona antarctica | reverse complement strand
CTTAAAAAGTACGTAATTTATTCTAATTGTTGTTATTGCAATTTACGAGCTGCGTTCGCTTCCCGCGTTTGCGCGTCTTACTTGTTATTATCATTAGTATTAATTACCTTGGAGGCCAGCAGGATGGCTCCTAGCACGATGCGTTTCCAGTTACTAGGGCAGATGTCCAGCTCCGCATAGGTCAGGAGACGCTCCAGGTACACCTGCATGTGAGAGGAATGGAGACACATGAGACCTCCAGGTACACCTGCATGTGAGAGGAATGGAGACACAGGAGACCTCCAGGTACACCTGCATGTGAGAGGAATGGAGACACAGGAGACCTCCAGGTACACCTGCATGTGAGAGGAATGGAGACACATGAGACCTCCAGGTACACCTGCATGTGAGAGGAATGGAGACACAGGAGACCTCCAGGTACACCTGCATGTGAGAGGAATGGAGACACAGGAGACCTCCAGGTACACCTGCATGTGAGAGGAATGGAGACACAGGAGACCTCCAGGTACACCTGCATGTGAGAGGAATGGAGACACAGGAGACCTCCAGGTACACCTGAATGTGAGAGGGATGGAGACACAGGAGACCTCCAGGTACACCTGCATGTGAGAGGAACGGAGACACAGGAGACCTCCAGGTACACCTGCATGTGAGAGGAATGGAGACACAGGAGACCTCCAGGTACACCTGAATGTGAGAGGAATGGAGACACAGGAGACCTCCAGGTACACCTGCATGTGAGAGGAATGGAGACACATGAGACCTCCAGGTACACCTGCATGTGAGAGGAATGGAGACACAGGAGACCTCCAGGTACACCTGCATGTGAGAGGAACGGAGACACAGGAGACCTCCAGGTACACCTGCATGTGAGAGGAATGGAGACACAGGAGACCTCCAGGTACACCTGCATGTGAGAGGAATGGAGACACAGGAGACGCTCCAGGTACACCTGCATGTGAGAGGAATGGAGACACATGAGAAGACCACGCTGAGATGGACAGAGTTGGTATCCAAATGGACCATTGTTAGATCTTTAACTCTTGAGAATGAAACCAAAGAAATGAAACCAAATGGACCCTTCCGGGGTCCATTTGGTTTCATTTTAAATTAAATTATTGTAGTTAATAATTAGGCGATGATGTAATAATTGTGACAGGCCTACACATGTAACCAAATGGACCCTGCTTAGCAGAAATCTAAATTAAAATACAATACACGGAAATTAAAAACAAAAAGATAATGGCTTCTGTTCACGGCTTTCAGGAGTTTCAACAAATTCACATTTTGTGTCAATCATGAAGAACTTTTTTTCTCCACAGAAAATGACAAAAGGTCTTCCTGACCTTAATATCACTGGCTGAGTTTGTAGGGGTTTACTGCCCTCAGGTGGCCAGAAGGTGAATGACAACAGCTGCATCAATGGCACTAACTCAGAGGTTGATTGCTTCTCAACTTTCATTTGTTCAAGTCAATTACTATTGGTCCATTATAGATGGTATGTGCGTGACATCATCATACCCAGAGGTTATGCGGGAACGCCTACGGAGTGGCAAACAACTACTTTCTGGCTTCGACAGCCCATACATCCACACAGAAAAGTCCTATCTGATTGACAGCCCATACATCCACACAGAAAAGTCCTATCTGATTGACAGCCCATACATCCACACAGAAAAGTCCTATCTGATTGACAGCCCATACATCCACGCAGAAAAGTCCTATCTGACTGACAGCCCATACATCCACACAGAAAAGTCCTATCTGATTTACAGCCCATACATCCACGCAGAAAAGTCCTATCTGATTGACAGCTCATACATCCAAACAGAAAAGTCCTATCTGATTGACAGCTCATACATCCAAACAGAAAAGTCCTATCTGATTGACAGCCCATAGAGACACACAGGGACTACAAATTTCACGCCCCCAAATGAGACAGCGGCCCCACTTCTGGTCCGTACAAATTACTTGTACTTGCTGTTATCAAAGCAAAACTGGGCTTCCATAACACCTCAACAGTGCCACAGGCTGATCACCTCCATGCCACGCCCCATTGATGAAATAATTTGTTTAAAAGTAATTAAGTTAAAAGTATTAACTGCATACATTAATATACTTTTCAGCACACAACACACACACACACACACACACACACACAGGAGCTCACCAGAGTGACGATGGCACACTCTGCAGTGAGCTGTGCAGCGCTGAACAGTGTCCTGACGAAACGGTAGATGATCTTGTGTTCCGGATCTACACGCGAGTAGTCCTCTGGAATTGGGTCTCTCTACAGGACGGACACGCACACGCGCACGCACGCACGCACGCACGCACACACGCACACACGCACACACACACAGTTAAGAGTTAAAAAGGTGTTGAAATGTTCTTTAAATATCATGTAACTACATAATGATAAAAGAGTGCATAGGCTGTATGTGTTTTATTTGAGGGTAAATCCTAAAGTAACCTTTTCAGAAGAAATTGGCAATATTACATTACACGTTATATAAAAAATATATAGAAAAAATATAGAAAAACAAAAAAGAATAATCAGTGTGTTTTTCTTTGCGTTGTTGTTCCTTACTTTATCATTCAAAAATATGTTATTGGGAAGTTCATATTTAGTGAATTGTCTAACATTGTTGTGATACAAAACAAGTTCATCATTGTATCCGTGCTGTGATTGGGTACTGGCTCGGTGAAACCAGCCACTCACACAGATAGGATGTAACTTCTCATCGAAGATGTCCAGAGATCTGTTCGAGTCCCTGCAGGAGAGGAGACGAGGAGACAGGAGAGGAGACGAGGAGGCAGGAGAGGAGACAGGAGAGGAGACGACACAGCGGTCAATGTTGGACTTTTTGGGTTTCGTAAAGATCAGATTTAAATGAGATTCGCCTCTGCAGGGCTTTGACACTAAGGTCTCAGAGGGACTGTTCTACTGGCCCAAAGGTCATTAAATACAAGTACAGGTCATATTCTACTGGCCCAAAGGTCATTAAATACAAGTACAGGTCATGTTCTACTGGCCCAAAGGTCATTAAATACAAGTACAGGTCATGTTCTACTGGCCCAAAGGTCATTAAATACAAGTACAGGTCATATTCTACTGGCCCAAAGGTCATTAAATACAAGTACAGGTCATGTTCTACTGGCCCCAAAGGTCATTATCAAATACTAGTACAGGTCATGTTGTACTGGCCCAAAGGTCATTAAATACAAGTACAGGTCATGTTGTACTGGCCCAAAGGTCATTATCAAATACTAGTACAGGTCATGTTGTACTGGCCCAAAGGTCATTAAATACAAGTACAGGTCATGTTGTACTGGCCCAAAGGTCATTATCAAATACTAGTACAGGTCATGTTGTACTGGCCCAAAGGTCATTATCAAATACTAGTACAGGTCATGCCCACTGGACAAAGTAAATTGTCCATTTAAAAAACTACCCAATACATTGTGATGCTAATGACAGTAAAACAATATATACATTGTGATGTATACGACAGTAAAACAAGGATAAACTGTTTAAAACGATGACCCACCTGTTTTTGATGTGGTAATATATTGCTAACGTCACACTGTGGGCAGAAGAAGAAGAAGAAGAGCAAGCACGTCAGTTTGGGTCAGGTTTCATTTTCATGTGACTTCAAACCATTGGACGGACGGGGGCGCGCGCGCATGCACGCACGCACGCACGCACGCACGCACGCACGCATGCACGCACGCACGCACGCACGCACGCACGCACGTGCTCTCAAAAAGAGTTAAATAATTGTTAAACATCTGCATCAGATTTACCAGAAGTCTACACAATTATAGAATGTAGAGGAGTTGTTATTTTGAAAAACCTTTGCCTGTTATCTCTCTTAATGATAGCAACATCAATGCAGGATGGAATTGTGGACAAAATA
Organism: Electrona antarctica; assembly: GCF_951216825.1. NCBI lineage: Eukaryota > Metazoa > Chordata > Actinopteri > Myctophiformes > Myctophidae > Electrona > Electrona antarctica. Next base: position 43,726,418 of record NC_136794.1, on the reverse strand, counting down.
TTATCCAACGATTACAAAATATTCTTCAGTTCTGGGTAGGGATGGAGCTTGTTAATTGTATTGATAAGGCTTATCGAGCCGGGTTCTTATCGAGCCGGGTTCTTATCGAGCCCACTATTGAGCATTTACTATTATTTTGTGAAAAGACGGGAGACGACAATACATTCTGAACAGAACCAGTATCTTTAACTATAGGGCCTTCAAATACAGTACCTTTCTAACAGACGGAAGGCAATTGACCTTTTTAACCAATAAAATAATATTTAAGAAACTGATAACTGGTTAATATGTGTACAGTCACCTTGAAAGCGTAATTTTGTTTACCCGGACAGCGCTGGTTGGCAGGTATCAATACACGTGCGTGCGTGCGTGCGTGCGTGCGTGCGTGCGTGCGTGCGTGCGTGCCCCACCCACCACTTGATGGTGCTCTTGAGGTTGGGCTGGCTGATGGTGCTGTCGTCTATGAAGATGGTGGAGCAGGAGCTGTACTTCTTAGAGAGCGTACCGGGAGACACCTGCACACAAAACAAACGCACCTTAGAGAGCGGACCGGGAGACACCTGCACACAAAACAAACGCACCTTAGAGAGCGGACCGGGAGACACCTGCACCCAAACAAATGCACCTTAGAGAGCGTACCGGGAGACACCTGCACACAAAACAAACGCACCTTAGAGAGCGGACCGGGAGACACCTGCACACAAAACAAACACACCTTAGAGAGCGGACCGGGAGACACCTGCACACAAAACAAACGCACCTTAGAGAGCGGACTGGGAGACACCTGCACACAAAACAAACGCACCTTAGAGAGCGGACCGGGAGAAACCTGCACACAAAACAAACACACCTTAGAGAGCGGACCGGGAGACACCTGCACACAAAACAAACACACCTTTCATTTACTGTGATCATTTAACTCACTGCAGCTTGTCAGCAACGCGGCAGGACCCCCAGGGACCCCCGGGGACCCCCAGGGACCACCAGGGACCCCATCCCTATTCCCAAAGCCTAAATATATTTTTTGAGTAGCGCTAGCCCCTTCTATATCCAGCTTTTGGTGTGTGTCCACAAACGTTGTCCTACACAAACATTACATTTACAAGTAAGACGCGTAAACGCGGGAAGCGAACGAAGCTGTTGTGGCAGTCTGACACACACACACGTAGAGACCTCTGTATTGTTCCAATTTCAGTTGCCCTCTGGTGGCGGGCGGGTGGTGTTACAGCGTGACACACACAGACAGACAGAGTTTTGGCCAGCTTCTATAGTTAGTGCTCACTGCTCACTTCGTTCGCAATTACTTGCGCAAGCAGAGGGTTTGTCCGGCGCTTTGATGCGTATGCCGTGGTACATATACTGATTTCGAGAGTGACGTGATGAAGATATGTACCAAAGATATGTTTCAGTGTCGGGTGGTAATGCCTCTACTGTACAAAGCAAAGCAAAGCAAAGTTACTATATTTACCCAGGGTAACTGGACTAAGCATCAGATACTTGTTTACAGCCAGGCCCTGCTCATAGAACATTTCATGGTAGTGGTTCAATGCCTTGCTCAATACTTCAGCGGTGGTAATTTTAACGTGCCGGTCCGGGGATACGAACTGGCGACCTTCCGGTATCAAGACCGCTCCGCAAACCGTTCGCCCACCGCTGCCACTAACCACGAGCATACGCATAAAAAACCCAGCCGACCACAGTACAGTACTTTTCAACTTACATATACAATACATACATACGTTACCTGTTAGCTAACCAATATTGACACATATCGTAATTACGTCACCATTGACAGCCAGTTATAACCAAACTTTAGTATTTAATGTCTTGTGTTTTACAGAGAGGTTGAGATTTGAAAGTTCGTAGCAGTCGACAGTACTTGCGCACTAGTAGGCCATTTATGGCGTTTAATGTTTGTGTTTGCACCGTTTGTTTCACATCACCATTACATCACCTAATCAACATGAGTTAGACTTTAATATATTAGCACCCCTCACTTCACACAGGTGTGATTTTTTAAATGATGTTTAGACATTTCTTCCTATAAAGAAATGCCAAAAAGAGGGTTTGTGTTTAACCATGTTCACATCTTCCAGACGATACAGTTGGGAGTAACATCATTGGTTGTTCTACGTAATGATGACATCATCAAACAACACCACGACCATATCCTTTATAATGATTCATCAACTACATAAAAACAGCATTCAGCAACTTTTACCAACGGATGAAGCATCTAAAAACTTCTGATCTTTAGTTTAATAGTTTTGACTGCTGCCTATAGCTTGCGGGATTCAATTGTTATTTTGAGAGGGAGAACAATATTAATCAGTTCCTTGACTGGCCCAACCCCTGTGTGGATTTGAACTGGAACCAGTAAGTTACAGTGCAAACATTATAGGACTCTTTTACAGAGCAAGACTTTGCAAATCCAACTTGATCTAATCTGTGAGAAATGTTCTGCTGCTGGACGGAGCATCTGCAACATGCACCAAAAAGATGTAAATATGCTGCTGTGTCAGTGAAGCACAAGCTGTACGTCTTTAGAGAACTCTGTGACGGTGTCAGGAAACGTACCGATGTGAATGTTTTCAACACGTCGTCTTTACGCTGGGTGAAGTTAGTAACAACTGGAAAAAGATTTGAGGTCGGCATCAGTCTTGTCGGGTACACGCCTGTACTGATAGGAGATATCGTCTACATCTTGGGAGGGTGTCAGTGTCATTATGACACAAGACTCAGAGCTGTTAAGTGCGGTTATTATCGCACAAAGGAGTGGCACAATGTGATGTGTGCATTTAACGTGGACACCCACAGATGGTTCAAGCCTAAGGTTTCTGGAACTGTACCGTGGGAGAGGATCTACCACTCGGCCTGTGTCTTGAGGAAGGTTATGTTTATCTATGGAGGACAAACCAGGGAATGCCCGCCCACGCTTACTAATGACATCTACAAGTTGGACACCTCCACAATGGTCTGGTCTTTAATCAACACCAAAGGCACTCGTCCACGGGCTTCTTGGCATCACTCTGCAACCATCATCGGGAAAAAGATGTTTGTGTTTGGGGGCGGCACGGACGGAGGAGGCTACAGCAAAACAAGAGTGTTTGACACAGAGACTAACCGTTGGCTGACGGTTAGTCGGCTGTTGCCTTCTGCACAGCCGCCTCCAGAAGATCGCTGGAGTCACTCTGCCTTTGCCTACAATGGAGAGCTTTACATATTTGGTGGCTTCAAAATAGAGTACTTCAACGATCTGTGGAAATTAAATCCATAGACCTTCTCCTGGAAGAAGGTTGAGCTCAAGGGGAAACGCCCCAGTAGGATGTACAACATGTGCTGTTGCATGGTGGGAGACCGTGCGTTCCTCTTCGGAGGAGACGACGCACCCAATGACCTGTGCATCTTGGACTTCTGTCCTAGTCTGAAGACATTATGCAAGCTGGCGGTTATTCAGTATGATCTGCAGCGGTTGGAACTTCCACATAACATCAGGTGGGAACTGGCAGCCAGGAACTGGCAGCCATGACTACAAAAAATCACTGTACAGTGGTATTGTGGTCGGCTGGACATATACTGGATGTTAATGGTGACGAAATTAAGATATGTTTCAATGTCGGGTTATAACTGGCTGTCGATGGTGACTAGGGCTTGGTGCAATAACCGCAATATCGCCATACCAGTATGTAACGCACACCGCGGTATCGGGTTCATTACCGCTGTAAAATTCAAAAATTAAAAACCTTTTTTTTTTTTTTACTTTTTTTTTGTCCGTGCTGTTCTGGCGACCTAGGTTCTAGGCCTACAAGTGCATATTGTGTGATATGTGGGTTGGCCAACATAATAAACGGAATCAGTGAGGCTCAGTCTAATCATGTCAGCAATAATGTTAACTCATGGCGGAGCGGCTGGAAGTTGGCAGCGGTGGCCTAAGGGTTAGAGGAGCGCCCTTGTTGCCGAAAGGTTGCTGGTGATTGTCATCACTCACCCAACACCGCTGAAGTGCCCTTGAGCAAGGCACTGAACCCCCAACTGCTCCCCCTGGAGCTGCTTAGTGGCCAACAGTATAAGACTGTGGTTGTACTGGTCAACTCCCAGGTGTGTGTGTGTGTGTGTGTGTGTGTGTGTGTGTGTGTGTGTGTGTGTGTGTGTGTGTGTGTGTGTGTGTGTGTGTGTGTGTGTGTGTGTGTGTGTGTGTGTGTGTGTGTGTGTTTCTATGTGCAGGGCGTTGCTGAAAATGAGCACTTGTGCTCAGCTACTACCCTGGGTAAATAAAGGATATTAAAAAAAATGCATCATATATCAAATTTGGCTCAGCAATCTATAGTCAGTTAACTTGGAACTTTAACTTTGGCCTCAGGGTTTCCTACGGGTGCCGTCTCTATTAATATATACTCTAAGGGACTAGTCTTTGGCAATACCGCTAATATCACAGAGTCTGCTATATTTGAAAAATCTTGAAAATGTGGCACAAATCTTTGAATATATATATTCTTACAGAGCGAATGTTTATAGCCCAGATCTTTGCTTCTTGGGGGTCCCTGGAACAACATATTTCCAGATGGGGGTCCATGGAACAACATACAGATAATTCTGGGACTCCTTGACATGAAATATTGTGAGAATCACTGACGTAGTAACAGGTTTTTTTAATACATTTTGTAGAATCTGGCCTCAGGTCCACTGTTGTTTTTGGCAGCAAATTTTCATTTTAGTTTTAGTCATAGTCTCTTGAATAGTTTTCATTTAGTTTTAGTCACATTTTAGTCACCTGGAATGTTTTTGTGTTGTGAGCTTGTAGATCTGCTATTTTCAGCATGCAACCATGTGTAAAATGACTTATACTGGATCTCTTGTCCACTAGTCCCTTCCTAACCTTTTTGTCTAGTTTTTATCTGTTGACAAAATTGTCAATACATTTAGTCTTAGTTTTAGTCACCACAGCTTAGTTTTCATTTAGTTTCCATTGGGTTTCCGTCAGTGGTCAAAATCTGGGTGGGGAAGTGATTGTCATCACTCACCCAACACCGCTGAAGTGCCCTTGAGCAAGGCACTGAACCCCCAACTTCTCCCCCCCAACTGGCTTAGTGGCCAACAGTATAAGACTGTGGTTGTACTGGTCAGCTCCCAGGTTTGAGTGTGTGTGTGTGTGTGTGTGTGTGTGTGTGTGTGTGTGTGTGTGTGTGTGTGTGTGTGTGTGTGTGTGTGTGTGTGTGCGCGTGCGTGCGTGCGTGCGTGCGTGCGTGCGTGCGTGCGTGCGTGCGTGCGTGCGTGCGTGCGTGCGTGCGTGCGTGCATGCGTGCGTGCGTGCGTGTCTGTCTGTCCTATGTGCAGGGTGTTGCTGAAAATGAGCACCTGTGCTCAGCTACTTCCCTGGGTAAATAAAGAATAATAAAAATAACATTTAAAAAAAGGTAGGCGACGAACATTTTTTCGTTTTAGTTTTAGTCGACAAAAACAACACTGCTCAGGTGAGGATGACATCGGGACACTTACGTGGCTGACGTGGTTCAGGTGGTTGCTTTTCCTCTTGTCTCGTACTGGAAAAGACAAAGACAAATATTTGGTTAGAATTCACCCCAAAGAGGCATGCGGCGCTGCGCAATGTCGCTGAACACGCTTAACCCTTCACCGTTGTGTTAGTTTTATGTTTTGTTATAATAAACAAACTGTGCCGGCGATATTGTCATGGATTGTATGTGTGGTTTACGATGAGTCAGTCACTGATATTTGATACGGTCTGTTTCTGGCGAGAATTTAATTTAACCCATTTTGGGCGGGAACCCCTTTGGTGTTTTAAACACCACCGAGTGGCGCGCTTGTAGGTCTGCTATTTTTGAAAAATCGTGAAAATGTGCGTGCAAATCTTTGAATATATATACTTTCACAGCGAACATTTTTAACTCAAATCTTTGCTTCTGTCGGGGTCCCTGGAACAACATATTTTCAGATGGGGGTCGGCGGCCAAATACATATAATTCTAGGGGTCCTTGACATGAAATATTGAGCACCACTGATATAGAAACATGAGGTTTTTCAGATTTGTATTGTTAATTTCGACGTCAGGTCTAAATGGGTTA
>NC_136794.1:43689367-43720138 GCF_951216825.1 Electrona antarctica | reverse complement strand
TTTCAGTGATTTTCACCTTTTTTTCAAATCTCCGAAACCGTGAAAAATGCCACCCTGTAGCATGTGCTCCGAGACCATGGACTATAGCCTGTCGCTTTTCACTGATTTTCACCTTTTTTCAAATCCTCCGAAACCGTGAAAAATGCCACCCTGTAGCATGTGCTCCGAGACCATGGACTATAGCCTGTTGCTTTTCAGTGATTTTCACCTTTTTTCAAATCCTCCGAAACCGTGAAAAATGCCACCCTGTAGCATGTGCTCCGAGACCATGGACTATAGCCTGTCGCTTTTCAGTGATTTTCACCTTTTTTTCAAATCCCCCGAAATCGTTAAAAATGCCACCCTGTAGCATGTGCTCCGAGACCATGGACTATAGCCTGTCGCTTTTAAGTGATTTTCACCTTTTTTCAAATCCTCCGAAACCGTGAAAAATGCCACCCTGTAGCATGTGCTCCGAGACCATGGACTATAGCCTGTCGCTTTTCAGTGATTTTCACCTTTTTTTCAAATCCTCCGAAACCGTGAAAAATGCCACCCTGTAGCATGTGCTCCGAGACCATGGACTATAGCCTGTCGCTTTTCAGTGATTTTCACCTTTTTTTCAAATCCTCCGAAACCGTGAAAAATGCCACCCTGTAGCATGTGCTCCGAGACCATGGACTATAGCCTGTCGCTTTTCAGTGATTTTCACCTTTTTTTTCAAATCCTCCGAAACCGTGAAAAATGCCACCCTGTAGCATGTGCTCCGAGACCATGGACTATAGCCTGTCGCTTTTCAGTGATTTTCACCTTTTTTTCAAATCCTCCGAAACCGTGAAAATGCCACCCTGTAGCATGTGCTCCGAGACCATGGACTATAGCCTGTCGCTTTTCAGTGATTTTCACCTTTTTTCAAATCCTCCGAAACCGTGAAAAATGCCACCCTGTAGCATGTGCTCCGAGACCATGGACTATAGCCTGTCGCTTTTCAGTGATTTTCACCTTTTTTTCAAATCCTCCGAAACCGTGAAAAATGCCACCCTGTAGCATGTGCTCCGAGACCATGGACTATAGCCTGTCGCTTTTCAGTGATTTTCACCTTTTTTTCAAATCCTCCGAAACCGTGAAAAATGCCACCCTGTAGCATGTGCTCCGAGACCATGGACTATAGCCTGTCGCTTTTCAGTGATTTTCACCTTTTTTTCAAATCCTCCGAAACCGTGAAAATGCCACCCTGTAGCATGTGCTCCGAGACCATGGACTATAGCCTGTCGCTTTTCAGTGATTTTCACCTTTTTTCAAATCCTCCGAAACCGTGAAAAATGCCACCCTGTAGCATTTGCTCCGAGACCATGGACTATAGCCTGTCGCTTTTCAGTGATTTTCACCTTTTTTTCAAATCCTCCGAAACCGTGAAAAATGCCACCCTGTAGCATGTGCTCCGAGACCATGGACTATAGCCTGTCGCTTTTAAGTGATTTTCACCTTTTTTTCAAATCCTCCTAAACCGTGAAAAATGCCACCCTGCAGCATGTGCTCCGAGACCATGGACTATAGCCTGTCGCTTTTCAGTGATTTTCACCTTTTTTTCAAATCCTCCGAAACCGTGAAAAATGCCACCCTGTAGCATGTGCTCCGAGACCATGGACTATAGCCTGTCGCTTTTCAGTGATTTTCACCTTTTTTTCAAATCCTCCGAAACCGTGAAAAATGCCACCTGTAGCATGTGCTCCGAGACCATGGACTATAGCCTGTCGCTTTTCAGTGATTTTCACCTTTTTTTCAAATCCTCCGAAACCGTGAAAAATGCCACTCTGTAGCATGTGCTCCGAGACCATGGACTATAGCCTGTCGCTTTTCAGTGATTTTCACCTTTTTTTCAATCCTCCGAAACCGTGAAAAATGCCACCCTGTAGCATGTGTTCCGAGACCATGGACTATAGCCTGTCGCTTTTCAGTGATTTTCACCTTTTTTCAAATCCTCCGAAACCGTGAAAAATGCCACCCTGTAGCATGTGCTCCGAGACCATGGACTATAGCCTGTCGCTTTTCAGTGATTTTCACCTTTTTTTCAAATCCCCGAAATCATTAAAAATGCCACCCTGTAGCATGTGCTCCGAGACCATGGACTATGCCTGTCGCTTTTCAGTGATTTTCACCTTTTTTTCAAATCCTCCGAAACCGTGAAAAATGCCACCCTGCAGCATGTGCTCCGAGACCATGGACTATAGCCTGTCGCTTTTAAGTTATTTTCACCTTTTTTTCAAATCCTCCGAAACCGTGAAAAATGCCACCCTGCAGCATGTGCTCCGAGACCATGGACTATAGCCTGTCGCTTTTCAGTGATTTTCACCTTTTTTCAAATCCTCCGAAACCGTGAAAAATGCCACCCTGTAGCATGTGCTCCGAGACCATGAACTATAGCCTGTCGCTTTTCAGTGATTTTCACCTTTTTTTCAAATCCTCCGAAACCGTGAAAAATGCCACCCTGTAACATGTGCTCCGAGACCATGGACTATATATAGCCTGTCGCTTTTCAGTGATTTTCACCTTTTTTTCAAATCCTCCGAAACCGTGAAAAATGCCACCTGTAGCATGTGCTCCGAGACCATGGACTATAGCCTGTCGCTTTTCAGTGATTTTCACCTTTTTTTCAAATCCTCCGAAACCGTGAAAAATGCCACCCTGTAGCATGTGCTCCGAGACCATGGACTATAGCCTGTCGCTTTTCAGTGATTTTGACCTTTTTTTCAAATCCTCCGAAACCGTGAAAAATGCCACCCTGTAGCATGTGCTCCGAGACCATGGACTATAGCCTGTCGCTTTTCAGTGATTTTCACCTTTTTTTCAAATCCTCCGAAACCGTGAAAAATGCCACCCTGTAACATGTGCTCCGAGACCATGGACTATAGCCTGTCGCTTTTCAGTGATTTCACCTTTTTTTCAAATCCTCCGAAACCGTGAAAAATGCCACCCTGTAGCATGTGCTCCGAGACCATGGACTATAGCCTTTCGCTTTTCAGTGATTTTCACCTTTTTTTCAAATCCTCCGAAACCGTGAAAAATGCCACCCTGTAGCATGTGCTCCGAGACCATGGACTATAGCATGTCGCTTTTCAGTGATTTTCATCTTTTTTCAAATCCTCCGAAACCGTGAAAAATGCCACCCTGTAGCATGTGCTCCGAGACCATGGACTATAGCCTGTCGCTTTTCAGTGATTTTCACCTTTTTTCAAATCCTCCGAAACCGTGAAAAATGCCACCCTGTAACATGTGCTCCGAGACCATGGACTATAACCTGTCGCTTTTCAGTGATTTCACCTTTTTTTCAAATCCTCCGAAACCGTGAAAAATGCCACCCTGTAGCATGTGCTCCGAGACCATGGACTATAGCCTTTCGCTTTTCAGTGATTTTCACCTTTTTTTCAAATCCTCCGAAACCGTGAAAAATGCCACCCCTGTAGCATGTGCTCCGAGACCATGGACTATAGCCTGTCGCTTTTCAGTGATTTCATCTTTTTTCAAATCCTCCGAAACCGTGAAAAATGCCACCCTGTAGCATGTGCTCCGAGACCATGGACTATAGCCTGTCGCTTTTCAGTGATTTTCACTTTTTTTTCAAATCCTCCGAAACCGTAAAAAATGCCACCTGTAGCATGTGCTCCGAGACCATGAACTATAGCCTGTCGCTTTTCAGTGATTTTCACCTTTTTTCAAATCCTCCGAAACCGTGAAAAATGCCACCCTGCAGCATGTGCTCCGAGACCATGGACTATAGCCTGTCGCTTTTCAGTGATTTTCACCTTTTTTTCAAATCCCCGAAATCGTTAAAAATGCCACCCTGTAGCATGTGCTCCGAGACCATGGACTATAGCCTGTCGCTTTTAAGTGATTTTCACCTTTTTTTCAAATCCTCCGAAACCGTGAAAAATTCCACCCTGCAGCATGTGCTCCGAGACCATGGACTATAGCCTGTCGCTTTTCAGTGATTTTCACATTTTTTTCAAATCCTCCGAAACCGTGAAAAATGCCACCCTGTAGCATGTGCTCCGAGACCATGGACTATAGCCTGTCGCTTTTCAGTGATTTTCACCTTTTTTCAAATCCTCCGAAACCGTGAAAAATGCCACCCTGTAACATGTGCTCCGAGACCATGGACTATAGCCTGTCGCTTTTCAGTGATTTTCACCTTTTTTTCAAATCCTCCAAAACCGTGAAAAATGCCACCCTGTAGCATGTGCTCCGAGACCATGGACTATAGCCTGTCGCTTTCAGTGATTTTCACCTTTTTTTCAAATCCTCCAAAACCGTGAAAAATGCCACCCTGTAGCATGTGCTCCGAGACCATGGACTATAGCCTGTCGCTTTTCAGTGATTTCACCTTTTTTTCAAATCCTCCGAAACCGTGAGAAATGCCACCCTGTAGCATGTGCTCCGAGACCATGGACTATAGCCTGTCGCTTTTCAGTGATTTTCACCTTTTTTTCAAATCCTCCGAAACCGTGAAAATGCCACCCTGTAGCATGTGCTCCGAGACCATGACTATAGCCTGTCGCATTTCAGTGATTTTCACCTTTTTTTCAAATCCTCCGAAACCGTGAAAAATGCCACCCTGTAGCATGTGCTCCGAGACCATGGACTATAGCCTGTCGCTTTTCAGTGATTTTCACCTTTTTTTCAAATCCTCCGAAACCGTGAAAAATGCCACCCTGTAGCATGTGCTCCGAGACCATGGACTATAGCCTGTCGCTTTTCAGTGATTTTCACCTTTTTTTCAAATCCTCCGAAACCGTGAAAAATGCCACCCTGTAGCATGTGCTCCGAGACCATGGACTATAGCCTGTCGCTTTTCACTGATTTTCACCTTTTTTCAAATCCTCCGAAACCGTGAAAAATGCCACCCTGTAGCATGTGCTCCGAGACCATGGACTATAGCCTGTTGCTTTTCAGTGATTTTCACCTTTTTTCAAATCCTCCGAAACCGTGAAAAATGCCACCCTGTAGCATGTGCTCCGAGACCATGGACTATAGCCTGTCGCTTTTCAGTGATTTTCACCTTTTTTTCAAATCCCCCGAAATCGTTAAAAATGCCACCCTGTAGCATGTGCTCCGAGACCATGGACTATAGCCTGTCGCTTTTAAGTGATTTTCACCTTTTTTTCAAATCCTCCTAAACCGTGAAAAATGCCACCCTGCAGCATGTGCTCCGAGACCATGGACTATAGCCTGTCGCTTTTCAGTGATTTTCACCTTTTTTTCAAATCCTCCGAAACCGTGAAAAAGGCCACCCTGTAGCATGTGCTCCGAGACCATGGACTATAGCCTGTCGCTTTTCAGTGATTTTCACCTTTTTTTCAAATCCTCCGAAACCGTGAAAAATGCCACCCTGTAGCATGTGCTCCGAGACCATGGACTATAGCCTGTCGCTTTTCAGTGATTTTCACCTTTTTTTCAAATCCTCCGAAACCGTGAAAAATGCCACCCTGTAGCATTTGCTCCGAGACCATGGACTATAGCCTGTCGCTTTTCAGTGATTTTCACCTTTTTTTCAAATCCTCCGAAACCGTGAAAAATGCCACCCTGTAGCATGTGCTCCGAGACCATGGACTATAGCCTGTCGCTTTTCAGTGATTTTCACCTTTTTTTCAAATCCTCCGAAACCGTGAAAAATGCCACCCTGTAGCATGTGCTCCGAGACCATGGACTATAGCCTGTCGCTTTTCAGTGATTTTCACCTTTTTTTCAAATCCTCCGAAACCGTGAAAAATGCCACCCTGTAGCATGTGCTCCGAGACCATGGACTATAGCCTGTCGCTTTTCAGTGATTTTCACCTTTTTTTCAAATCCTCCGAAACCGTGAAAAATGCCACCCTGTAGCATGTGCTCCGAGACCATGGACTATAGCCTGTCGCTTTTCAGTGATTTTCACCTTTTTTTCAAATCCTCCGAAACCGTGAAAAATGCCACCCTGTAGCATGTGCTCCGAGACCATGGACTATAGCCTGTCGCTTTTCAGTTATTTTCACCTTTTTTTCAAATCCTCCGAAACCGTGAAAAATGCCACCCTGTAGCATGTGCTCCGAGACCATGGACTATAGCCTGTCGCTTTTAAGTGATTTTCACCTTTTTTTCAAATCCTCCGAAACCGTGAAAAATGCCACCCTGCAGCATGTGCTCCGAGACCATGGACTATAGCCTGTCGCTTTTCAGTGATTTTCACCTTTTTTTCAAATCCTCCGAAACCGTGAAAAATGCCACCCTGTAGCATGTGCTCCGAGATCATGGACTATAGCCTGTCGCTTTTCAGTGATTTTCACATTTTTTTCAAATCCTCCGAAACCGTGAAAAATGCCACCCTGTAGCATGTGCTCCGAGACCATGGACTATAGCCTGTCGCTTTTCAGTGATTTTCACCTTTTTTTCAAATCCTCCGAAACCGTGAAAAATGCCACCCTGTAGCATGTGCTCCGAGACCATGGACTATAGCCTGTCGCTTTTCAGTGATTTTCACCTTTTTTTCAAATCCTCCGAAACCGTGAAAAATGCCACCCTGTAGCATGTGCTCCGAGACCATGGACTATAGCCTGTCGCTTTTCAGTGATTTTCACCTTTTTTTCAAATCCTCCGAAACTGTGAAAAATGCCACTCTGTAGCATGTGCTCCGAGACCATGGACTATAGCCTGTCGCTTTTCAGTGATTTTCACCTTTTTTTCAAATCCTCCGAAACTGTGAAAAATGCCACCCTGTAGCATGTGCTCCGAGACCATGGACTATAGCCTGTCGCTTTTCAGTGATTTTCACCTTTTTTTCAAATCCTCCAAAACCGTGAAAAATGCCACCCTGTAGCATGTGCTCCGAGACCATGGACTATAGCCTGTCGCTTTTCAGTGATTTTCACCTTTTTTTCAAATCCTCCGAAACCGTGAAAAATGCCACCCTGTAGCATGTGCTCCGAGACCATGGACTATAGCCTGTCGCTTTTCAGTGATTTTCACCTTTTTTTCAAATCCTCCGAAACCGTGAAAAATGCCACCCTGTAGCATGTGCTCCGAGACCATGGACTATAGCCTGTCTCTTTTCAGTGATTTTCACCTTTTTTTCAAATCCTCCGAAACCGTGAAAAATGCCACCCTGTAGCATGTGCTCCGAGACCATGGACTATAGCCTGTCGCTTTTCAGTCATTTTCACCTTTTTTTCAAATCCTCCGAAACCGTGAAAAATGCCACCCTGTAGCATGTGCTCCGAGACCATGGACTATAGCCTGTCGCTTTTCAGTGATTTTCACCTTTTTTTCAAATCCTCCGAAACCGTGAAAAATGCCACCCTGTAGCATGTGCTCCGAGACATGGACTATAGCCTGTCGCTTTTCAGTGATTTTCACCTTTTTTTCAAATCCTCCGAAACCGTGAAAAATGCCACCCTGTAGCATGTGCTCCGAGACCATGGACTATAGCCTGTCGCTTTTCAGTGATTTTCACCTTTTTTCAAATCCTCAGAAACCGTGAAAAATGCCACCCTGTAGCATGTGCTCCGAGACCATGGACTATAGCCTGTCGCTTTTCAGTGATTTTCACCTTTTTTTCAAATCCCCCGAAACCGTTAAAAATGCCACCCTGTAGCATGTGCTCCGAGACCATGGACTATAGCCTGTCGCTTTTCAGTGATTTTCACCTTTTTTTCAAATCCTCCGAAACCGTGAAAAATGCCACCCTGTAGCATGTGCTCCGAGACCATGGACTATAGCCTGTCGCTTTTCAGTGATTTTCACCTTTTTTTCAAATCCTCCGAAACCGTGAAAAATGCCACCCTGTAGCATGTGCTCCGAGACCATGGACTATAGCCTGTCGCTTTTCAGTGATTTTCACCTTTTTTTCAAATCCTCCGAAACCGTGAAAAATGCCACCCTGTAGCATGTGCTCCGAGACCATGGACTATAGCCTGTCGCTTTTCAGTGATTTTCACCTTTTTTTCAAATCCTCCGAAACCGTGAAAAATGCCACCCTGTAGCATTTGCTCCGAGACCATGGACTATAGCCTGTCGCTTTTCAGTGATTTTCACCTTTTTTTCAAATCCTCCGAAACCGTGAAAAATGCCACCCTGTAGCATGTGCTCCGAGACCATGGACTATAGCCTGTCGCTTTTCAGTGATTTTCACCTTTTTTCAAATCCTCCGAAACCGTGAAAAATGCCACCCTGTAGCATGTGCTCCGAGACCATGGACTATAGCCTGTCGCTTTTCAGTGATTTTCACCTTTTTTTCAAATCCCCCGAAATCGTTAAAAATGCCACCCTGTAGCATGTGCTCCGAGACCATGGACTATAGCCTGTCGCTTTTAAGTGATTTTAACCTTTTTTTTAAATCCTCCGAAACCGTGAAAAATGCCACCCTGCAGCATGTGCTCCGAGACCATGGACTATAAACTGTCGCTTTTCAGTGATTTTCACCTTTTTTTCAAATCCTCCGAAACCGTGAAAAATGCCACCCTGTAGCATGTGCTCCGAGACCATGGACTATAGCCTGTCGCTTTTCAGTGATTTTCACCTTTTTTTTAAATCCTCCGAAACCGTGAAAAATGCCACCCTGTAACATGTGCTCCGAGACCATGGACTATAGCCTGTCGCTTTTCAGTGATTTTCACCTTTTTTTCAAATCCTCCGAAACCGTGAAAAATGCCACCCTGTAGCATGTGCTCCGAGACCATGGACTATAGCCTGTCGCTTTTCAGTGATTTTCACCTTTTTTTCAAATCCTCCAAAACCGTGAAAAATGCCACCCTGTAGCATGTGCTCCGAGACCATGGACTATAGCCTGTCGCTTTTCAGTGATTTTCACCTTTTTTCAAATCCTCCGAAACCGTGAAAAATGCCACCCTGTAGCATGTGCTCCGAGACCATGGACTATAGCCTGTCGCTTTTCAGTGATTTTCACCTTTTTTTCAAATCCCCCGAAATCGTTAAAAATGCCACCCTGTAGCATGTGCTCCGAGACCATGGACTATAGCCTGTCGCTTTTAAGTGATTTTCACCTTTTTTTCAAATCCTCCGAAACCGTGAAAAATGCCACCCTGCAGCATGTACTCCGAGACCATGGACTATAGCCTGTCGCTTTTCAGTGATTTTCACCTTTTTTTCAAATCCTCCGAAACCGTGAAAAATGCCACCCTGTAGCATGTGCTCCGAGACCATGGACTATAGCCTGTCGCTTTTCAGTGATTTTCACCTTTTTTTCAAATCCTCCGAAACCGTGAAAAATGCCACCCTGTAACATGTGCTCCGAGACCATGGACTATAGCCTGTCGCTTTTCAGTGATTTTCACCTTTTTTTCAAATCCTCCAAAACCGTGAAAAATGCCACCCTGTAGCATGTGCTCCGAGACCATGGACTATAGCCTGTCGCTTTTCAGTGATTTTCACCTTTTTTTCAAATCCTCCGAAACCGTGAAAAATGCCACCCTGTAGCATGTGCTCCGAGACCATGGACTATAGCCTGTCGCTTTTCAGTGATTTTCACCTTTTTTCAAATCCTCCGAAACCGTGAAAAATGCCACCCTGTAGCATGTGCTCCGAGACCATGGACTATAGCCTGTCGCTTTTAAGTGATTTTCACCTTTTTTTCAAATCCTCCTAAACCGTGAAAAATGCCACCCTGCAGCATGTGCTCCGAGACCATGGACTATAGCCTGTCGCTTTTCAGTGATTTTCACCTTTTTTTCAAATCCTCCGAAACCGTGAAAAATGCCACCCTGTAGCATGTGCTCCGAGACCATGGACTATAGCCTGTCGCTTTTCAGTGATTTTCACCTTTTTTTCAAATCCTCCGAAACCGTGAAAAATGCCACCCTGTAGCATGTGCTCCGAGACCATGAACTATAGCCTGTCGCTTTTCAGTGATTTTCACCTTTTTTTCAAATCCTCCGAAACCGTGAAAAATGCCACCCTGTAGCATGTGCTCCGAGACCATGGACTATAGCCTGTCGCTTTTCAGTGATTTTCACCTTTTTTTCAAATCCTCCGAAACCGTGAAAAATGCCACCCTGTAGCATGTGCTCCGAGACCATGGACTATAGCCTGTCGCTTTTCAGTGATTTTCACCTTTTTTTCAAATCCTCCAAAACTGTGAAAAATGCCACCCTGTAGCATGTGCTCCGAGACCATGGACTATAGCCTGTCGCTTTTCAGTGATTTTCACCTTTTTTCAAATCCTCAACAATGATGAAGAATCGCGCACTATAGCGCGCCGCTCAATGACCTCGACCAATATCAATGACTTTGAGCAGTATAAATTACCTTCATAAGACTAGTAAATGACCTTGACCAGTATGAATGACCTTGACCAGTATAAATGACCTTGACCAGTATAAATGACCTTCATAAGACTATTAAATGACCTTCAGAAGACTAGTAAATGACCTTGACCAGTATAAATGACCTTGACTAGTATGCGGTCCGTGACCATGGACTATAGCCTGTCGCTTTTCCGCGATTTCCCCCTTTTTTTCAAATCCTCGGAAATCGTGAAAAATGGCACCCTATAGCATGCGCTACGAGACGATGGACTATAGCCTTTCGCTTTTCCACGATTTCACCTTTTTTCAAATCCTCAACAATGATGAAGAATCGCGCACTATAGTTGAACCATGTAAATACAACACATTGAGCAGGGCACTGCAGGGAGTTGAACCCCGTTCCGGTAAACCAGAAGTACGACACCAGTGCCTTAGTTTTTGTGTTGTTGTCATGTACAGGTCCATTCGTTGAAATGTAAAATGTACATTTCAACAGTAAAGTAATGTATAAAGAAGAAAAACATAGGACGAAACTAACATTTTTGAATTACCGGTATTTGCTATGATTTTTTTTAACTTTCTCTTGCCGACCTCACACATTTCATTCGATGATTAATAAAAAAACAGTGTTGGACCTGTAAGGGTCCATTTGGTTACACGTGCGTGCGTGTGCGCGTGTATGTGTGTGTGCGTGTGTACACGCTTCGATAACCAGTGTTGGACCTGCCCATTTTGTTTCATCTGTACACTCTGAGTTACAGACCTGTAAGGGTCCATTTGGTTACATGTTTTACACTCTCAGAGTTACATTTGGTTAGCATGTGCGTGCACGCCGTCTGTGCGTGTGCATGTGTGTGTGTGCGTGTGTGCAAGTCAAACGCAATTTTTGTTTTCACTGTGACTGTCCTGAGACATTGAGGTACGCCCTGTGCGATCATGGTATTGGTACGAGAACAAATGTTATAAGATCGAGGTAAGAATTGTGTTCCTGAAGAGAATATCAATGTTGCATTGAAAAGATAGGACAGGACGGTACTCTGGTATAAAGATAGGAGGACAGGACGGTACTCTGGTCGCTTTAAGCGCTGTAGTTGACATTCAGAATGTGTCTGTGGTCTGGTAGTCACATTGTGTGAAAGGCACCTCCCCCCCGCACCACCCAACAAGCAGACTTCCAGAAGATTGAGTCTGTCCTTGAAAGTGCCCTCCAAGAAATGTCAAGCTACTACAATACAACCACCTGAAACCCAACCCATCAAAAACCCAACTATGCAGCTTCCACCTGAGGAACCGAGACGCGAAAAAAGAACTGAGCGTCACTTGGGATGGTCACAAACTCTCCAACCATACCCACCCCATGTAACTTGGAGTTACACTGGACAGGACACTCCTTCAAAAAACACCTGGGGAACACAAAAGCCAAGATCAACACCCACACCCGTGAAATACATTTTTACACACCTCATTCAAGTTGCAGGCAGGCAGGCAGGCAGGCAGGCAGGCAGGCAGGCAGGCAGGCAGGCAGGCAGGCAGGCAGGCAGGCAAAAACTAGTGAACTCCAAGTGGGGCGCAGACCCACAAACAATCCGTGCAACTGCCATGGATGGCCCTGTCTTTCTCTACAGCAGAGTATGCCTTCTCAAGCTGGAGCCGATCACGTGCCTTTATGCGGTCCCCCCCGCACATCAGACGACTGTGTATCGCTCAAGATGAATGGAGAACACAGGAGATAGACAGTGAAGTTGGGGATGAATGGAGGAAAGTCTGGAAGGAAATGATAGAGAACACCAACATGACAATAAACAGCAGGAAGGCATGGGCCACAATCCGCCTTCTTGGCAAAGACCATAATCACAATGGTCACAGCAAACTCTGTTGCATCACACCTGGTGGCCAAAAGTCGTAACAAACATCGCTGCCGACCCACAGGAGAACACCATCACACAGTGGTATCAGACCAACCACAATCAGCCAACCCTTCGACCTAGAAGAACTCGAAACTGGAATGGGAAAGTTGAAATCTGGAAAAGTAGCAGGGATTGATGACATAATGGCAGAATGATACAGCACCTGGGACCTAACGCAAAGACCTGGCTCCTGGGGATGCTGAACACATGCATGGCACAGAAAACCATCCCTTCTGTCTGGAGAAAGGCCAAAGTGGTTGCAATCCCCAAACATGGCAAAGACCCATCATCCCCAAAGAGCTACCGACCCATTTCCCACCTCTGCATCACCTACAAGCTCTATGAGAGGCTGCTACTCCAACGCCTCATGCCACTCATAGACACCAAGCTGACTAAAAACCAAGCTGGTTTCCGTCCCGGCCGCTCCTGTGCTGGACAGAGCTCAACCTCACCCAACACATTGAGGATGGGTCTGAGGGAAAACAAATAACTGGAGCAGCATTCATAGATCTCTCTGCTGCCTACAACACTGTCCAACACCGCACAATGGTCAGGAAACTACTGGACATGACTGGTGACCTGGACCTGTGTCAAGTCATCAAAAGCCTCCTCAACAACAGGCGCTTCTATGTCCAGTTAAATGACCAGAGGAGTAAATGGAAATCCCAAAAGAGCGTGCTCACCCCCTCCTTTTCAATATCTACACAAACGACCAGCCACTACCCACAGAATGCCAGCGTTTAATCTACGCCGACGACCTCTGCATTACCACCCAACAAGCAGACTTCCAGAAGATTGAGTCAACCATCAAAAACCCAACTATGCAGCTTCCACCTGAGGAACCGAGACGCGAAAAAAGAACTGAGCGTCACTTGGGGTGGTCAAAAACCTAACCATACCCACCCCATGTAACTTGGAGTTACACTGGACAGAACACTCTCCTTCAAGAAACAACTGGAGAACACAAAAGCCACGGTCAACACCCACACCCGTAAAATAAGTGTTTACACACCTCATTCAAGTTGCAGGCAGGCAGGCAGGCAGGCAGGCAGGCAGGCAGGCAGGCAGGACGAGACAGGCAAGCATGCAGGCAAGCAAGCAAGCAGGCCGAGGCAGGCATGCAGGTAGGCTGGCCGAGGCAGCCAAGGGTTAGTCAGCTCTGTCTGCCTGGCCCATGGTCTCGAACGGTATACTATAGCATGTGAAAATCACAGAAAAGCGATCGTCTCGGAGCGCATGCTATAGGGTGCCATTTTTCACAATTTCGGAGTCAATTTATTTCATTTATATCATCATTTATACTGGTCAAGGTCATTTATACTGGTCAAGGTCATTGATACTGGTGAAGGTAATTTACTAGTCTAATGAAGGTCATCTATACTGGTTAAGGTCATTTAGTAAATTTTTCACGATTTCGGAGGATTTACAAAAAAAGTGAAAATCACGGAAAAGCGACAGGCTATAGTCCAATGTCTATCATGTAAATACAACAAATTGAGCAGGGCACCACAGGGAGTTGAACCCCGTTCCGGTAATCCAGGAAGTACCACAACCAGTGCCTTAGTTTGTTTTGTTGTAATTTACAGGTCCAAAAGCAATCACATTCATTACATTTCAACAGTAAAGTAATTTCACAATACACTGTAGGCAATAATAACAGTATATAAAAGAATAAATCACAAAGCTAACATTGTCAAATTTGAATGATGGAACCATCGTTCCATCGATCATTCCATCGTTCCCCCAGTGTGTGTGTGTCCCAGTGCCCCCCACTGGTCAAGATGGTCAAAATGGCCAAGATGATTTGTGCCAGGAAAATAATTAAATACGATAATTTAAATTATGTCAGGCCTTTATCACTCTTATGTTTTTAAATGAGCACACAATCAGATTTATGATTCAACAATTTGTTTAACTTTATTATAACCTGCTGTTACAAATGAGTCAAGACAGATTGTAAATAGGACTGAAAGTCATAAAGGGCCCAGCCGTTCGAGATGGGCTATAGCCCATGGTCAAAAATGATGAAAAACGAGGATTTAAAAAAAGACAAAAATCCCTCCGAGACTATTATATGGGCTATAGTCCATGGTCTCTGAGTGATTTTCGTCTTTTTTTCAAATCCTCAAATATGATGAAAAACGGCGTGCTATAGTATGCCGTTCGAGACCATGGGCTATAGCCCATGGTCAAAAATGATGAAAAACAAGGATTTGAAAAAAGAAGAAAATCACTCCGAGACCATGGGCTATAGTCCATGGTCTCGGAGTGATTTTCGTCTTTTTTTCTAATCCTCAAAAATTATGAAAAACGGCATGCTATAGTATGCGTTCGATATGGGCTATAGCCCATGGTCAAAAATGATGAAAAACGAGGATTTAAAAAAAAGACGAAAATCCCTCCGAGACCATGGGCTATAGTCCATGGTCTCGGAGTGATTTTTGTCTTTTTTTTAAATCCTCAAATATGATGAAAAACGGTGTGCTATAGTATGCCGTCCGAGATGAGCTATAGCCCATGATCAAAAATGATGAAAAACAAGGATTTGAAAAAAGACGAAAATCACTCCGAGACCATGGTCCCGGAGTCATTTTCGTATTTTTTAAAAATCCTCAAAAATGATGAAAAACGGCGTGCTATAGTATGCCGTTCGAGATGGGCTATAGCCCATGGTCAAAAATGATGAAAAACGGTGTGCTATAGTATGCCGTTCGAGATGGGCTATAGCCCATGGTCAAAAATGATGAAAAACGAGGATTTGAAAAAAAAATTAAAATCAGTCCGAGACCATGGGCTATAGAGCGTCGCAGTCCCGCCTCCTACCCTGGACCAGGAAATGAAACCCAATGCATTTTTCCCATAGACATTTCTTAAAGTATTTATTTAAAGACGGTTACGCCGCGGACAAAGCCAACTCGAGTCGTGACAACTCATGACAACACAAACAATATTTTGGACCAAACAAATAATTACAAAGAAGAAAAACAACAAAAAAAGTGTTGTAACCTGCCGTTTTTTTCTTCTTTCTAATTATTTGTTTGGTCCAAAATATTGTTTGTGTTGTCATGAGTTGTCACGACTCGAGTTGGCTTTGTCCGCGGCGTAACCGTCTTTAAATAAATACTTTAAGAAATGTCTATGAGGAAAATGCATTGGGTTTCATTTCCTGGTCCAGGGTAGAGCGACGCTCTCAGAGCCGGATTTACCTTGCTGAGGGCCCCCGGGCTGGAGCAAATTTGAGGGCCCCCCTTGGGGCGCGCGGCAAAGCCGCGCCTCCCGCGATTTGGCCGAGCGGCGCAGCCGCGAGGCCGAAAAAAATTTGGGCTATTTTGTTTTCATTTTGGGGTACCCAGGCCCCTAAAAAGAGAGGCAGGCAGGCAGAAGCTCTCAATGGTTTAACCATAATACAACTAAATACAATAACAATAAACACATTTCACTTGAATTGGATTTCACTTTACAATTTTATAATTAGTCGGGGGCCCCCGGGCTTCAGCCCACCCTAGCCCAACGGTAAGTCCGGCTCTGGCACGCTCTATAGCCCATGGTCTCGGGGTGATTTTCGTCTTTTTTTCCAATCCTCAAATATGATGAAAAACGGCATGCTATAGTATGCCATTCGAGGTGGGCTATAGCCCATGGTCTCGGAGTGATTTCCATATTTTTTTCAAATCCTCAAATATGATGAAAAACGGCATATCCTGCTGCACTACGTGCTCTTGACAACGAGCGCTGACGTCATCGCGCACGTTACCCGCTATAGAAGGGCGTGCGCTTTCGGGAAGATCGCCACAGGTACTTATGTGGAGATAAAGTGCAGCGATGGCCGAAAGTGGCGAATCCAGCAGGCGGTGGTGACCTCACTGAAAGAGGACAATAACAGCATCACGGTGGAGTGGATCGAGAACGGAGACACAAACGTGAAGGAGATGGACTTGGAGAGCATATTCGCCCTGAGCCCGGACGTGAACCAGGACGTGAACCCCGCCGCTTCTGTTCAACTCAACGCGGTTGCAACGAACAATCACGCGACGGCGACAGCATTCTGCGAGAGTGAATCTCCATCCGGACCGCTCCCTCCTCCTGCGTACCCGCAGAGGACGAGGGATTCTTTCCGAGCCACTCTGGACTCTGGGCCTCTGGCACGCAACAGGTGTCCCCCTCCATTTGGGGACTGCAAGCTCTCTCGGGTCCTCGGAGAATCCTTCGCCGGGAAGAACTCGCGGCGGACGTGCATGATCTCTGCGACCCGATCTTCCGTTATGACGCCGTGTAAGAATATGCGCGACACGCTGCGCTATGCTAACAGGGTGAAGGAGCCGACAGGTTTCCCCGACCAGGTAACCCCCGACAGCCGCGCCGTAGAGTTTTCAGACGACGACGACCGGCCAAGCGGCTCGCCACTGAGCGACGAGCTCACACCGAGAGAGACGGGCTCTTGGACGGCGGAGACGCAGGAGCAGGGTCTAGAAGACGGGCGATCTAAAGCCGCCCCCCTTCCCTCTGCCAAACGGCCCGTACAGCCCACGACGCAGTTGGCTCGAAAAACACTGCAGCCTCACAGCGTGAGGATGTTCAACATCGACAAACAGAAACTCCAGGAGAAAGAGAGAGAGCGACGTCGACTGCAGCAGCAAGAGCACACGGATGGGAGAACGCAGGAGGTCGACGCCGGCGCTCCTCACTACGAGATCATGTACATGATCAGGGACGTCCGAGCCAGTCTAGACTACAGACCTCTGGCCAAAGAAGACCTGGTCGAGACGCACCGAATATGCGTCTACGTGAGGAAGCGGCCGCTGAACCAGAAGGAGCTGACCAGGAAGGACCTGGACGTGGTCACCATTCCCACCAAGGACGTGGTGATGCTCCACAAACCCAAACAGAAGGTGGACCTGACGCGCTACCTGGACAACCAGACGTTCCGCTTCGACTACGCCTTCGACGACTCCACCACCACCGAGATGGTGTACCGCTTCACGGCCAGGCCTCTGGTAGACACCATCTTCCAGAGGGGCAATGCCACCTGCTTCGCCTACGGACAGACGGGGAGCGGAAAAACACACACTATGGGTGGAGGAGGCGCTCCCGGCGGAGAGAACCAGGACTGTTCCAAAGGAATCTACGCGTTAACCGCTCGGGATGTGTTCCTCATGTTGAAGAAGCCCAACCATAAGACGTTAGACCTACAAGTCTATGCAACCTACTTTGAGATCTACAATGGGAAGGTGTTTGACCTGCTGAATGGCAAGGCTCCGCTGAAGGTGATGGAGGACGGCGAACAGCAGGTCCACGTGGTAGGACTGCAGGAGAAAGGCGTCGTATGCACGGAGGACGTTCTCCGACTCTTGGAACTGGGAAACGGCTGCAGGATATCAGGCAAGACGTCGGCCAACGAACACTCCTCCAGGAGCCATGCCGTCTTCCAGATCATCCTGCGGAGGACGGGGGGGGAGATGCACGGGAAGTTCTCGCTCATCGACCTCGCCGGGAACGAGAGAGCGGCCGACGCGTCCAGCGCCGACCGCCAGACTCGCCTGGAGGCGGCCGAGATCAACAGGAGTCTGCTGGCGCTGAAGGAGTGCATCCGGGCTCTGGGACGCAGCAAGTCTCACCCTCCGTTCAGGAACAGCAAGCTCACTCACATCCTCAGGGACTCCTTCATCGGGAAGAACTCGCGCACGTGCATGATCGTGACCGTGTCTCCGGGCATGACGTCCTGCGAGAACACCCTGAACACGCTGCGCTACGCCGACAGGGTGAAGGAGCTGCTGGTGGAGCCCAACCGGGTCACGGGAGGAGGTGAACGGAACACCGTCGTCCATGAGGTCAAGCAGCAGCCGGAGCTTCTGGAGCAGTGCTGGCTGAGCGATCCACCACAGAGCGGTGACCTCAACATGCTCTGCAGTGAGCAGGACGAGGAGCAACTGTCTCTCTTCCGTCAGAGTCCACTTAGACCTCCGGTGGTCCACGGACCACCACATGTCGACAATCACTACCCTAAGCTGTTCTTCTATGACGCGCCGTCGGAGCTGGTGGAGATGGAAGACCGCCAAGCCGTCTTCCAGGAGTCGATCCGCTGGCGGGGGGGCAAGGAGGTGTCGGAGAGGACGGAGGAGGAGGAGGAGGCGGACGAAGCGGAATCGTACGCCACCGAGCTGGAACTGATCCTAGGGCAGAACATCGAGGTCCTCACCGAGCTCCGAGATAAAGTTAAGTTGTTCGGTAAGCAGACCGTCGTCCCCAGGAGCCCCGTGGGGGGCCGGCGCGACGCATCGCCACCGCCCCAGCCTCAGTGCTCGCTGTCCAAGGAAGCCGTGGATCGTCTGATACTGAGGCAGCTGGAGGCCGAGTGCAGCGCTCTCAGAGAGGACTACGCGTCGTTCCACTCTGCACTGCACGCACAGGAACAACAGGCCAGCAGGAGGCAGATGATCGACCACAAGAGGCCCGGCGGCCGCCAGTCTGAGCCTCGGGCTCAGCAGTCATCGTCCAACGCAGCCGCAGAGAACCTGGTGGCGCTGAGACAACTGGAGGCTGAGAATAACACTCTGAGGGAGGACTACGCCCGCCTCAGCAACAGAGAACGTCTTTGGGCCGACGAGAGGGAGGATCTGGAGGGACGCCTCGGTGGCAAAAGCAAAAAGAAGAGTCTCTGGGAAAAGTTACGCTTCTGGAGGAGATCGGGGAGATCGAGTACCGCCAGCTCTGAACGCTCTGCGGAGACCGAGGAGGAGGAGGAGGAGGAGGAGGGGAAGAAGAAACAGAGCGCGGAACATGGCGGGATTCAGAAGATAAAAGACAGACAGCTCGAAGAGGGTGAGGCTTCGGATGAGAAGCTCCTCTCTGCGCGGCAGAAGACGGCAGACGCTGCAGAGGACGGGACGAAGACGTCGCAACAGACGGCCCCGCTAGAAGCTCCGTGGAAACAGAGGCCGGAGGACACTGTGGAGAACGACAGGCAGAAACGTGAGATGTTGGAGGAGCAGGTCAAAGACCTCCAGTACCGGCTGGACGTCATCACCAGGATGGGCGGAGCCAGATACTATTAACGCGCTTAGCCCCATCAGTACTATATCGCGGTGACAGATTTCCACGCGCTGTGTGCCAAAGCAGCGACATCGCGGCTCAAAATCTTTATCAAAACCAACCGGCCAACGCTGAACACAAACCTCTAGCCTGCTCCAGGTTGCTAGGCAACGCCTGCGTCCTTCCCAGCATGGGGATGGATGTGCGCGCACACCATAGGAATTCAGGCATTGTAGTTTCTTTGCTGCTTGTTTTTCTCAGAAAAATACTCCAAAGTCGTTCTTTTTGTCAAATCCGTCCGATGTTCAGAAGTAAATAGTAATTTTTGATCGCATCGCGCCCGACATATTACCGTTCCTGGCGAAAGCTAAGCCATGTCTGCTCCTGCTAAAACAACTTGGACCTCATGCTGTGAATGTATGAGGCTGTGCGACCCGGATGACAACTGACTGTCATCAGCTACATTCTATTTGGCACTGTGCGGTATCACTGAATGAACACTAGGTGGCGATAAGAGTGTTAAAGACGTCGGCACCAGGATGGGCAGAGCCATTGAGGCTCGTTGAGAGAACGGTGCTCTGGAAGGTATCCGGAGAACTCGCAGGTTTACCGACTCGCCGCGATTTAGTGCAATTTAGTTTTACTTCACCTTAATTTAAATTGCATTGAATTGAGAGAGAGAGAGGATAGTTGTTTAGAGTTAACTAGTAGGAATACTAAAAGTTTGAACACCAAAGTACCGAAACAATGTAATCAATTAGTAAACATATCCTGAAATGGTAGGCCTACTTATCATTGGTAATTACATACTCACCTTTTTATCATCATCTAGCTGACCATTTAATTACACAAAATAATTTGATCACTTTGGAAATTAACTATATGTGTGGCAGCGGTGGCCGAACGGATTGAGGATCGGTCTTGATACCGGAAGGTCGCCAGTTCGAATCAGCGGTCCGACACGTTAAAATTACCACCGCTGAAGTGCCCTTGAACAAGGCATTGAACCACTACGATGAAATGTTCTATGAGCAGGGCCTGGCTGGAAACAAGTTCTTGAGCTTAGCCCAGATACCCTGGGTAAATATAGTAATCATTTCATTTAATTTCATCATGTGAGTTTGACATACTACACTGATGAAGACAGCATGTTAGCATAACGATGAAGACATTGATAAAGAACTTTCGCCGCGGTCGACTTGGTAAACGGGCGAGTTCTCCGGTATTCCTCTGGAAGAGCACCTCAACCACAGGTCGTTGCTGTCGGGGCAGACACCTGGTGTCGCCATATTTGATATTTTTAGGTTTTGCTTTTACCCATTTGTCTTATTTTATTATTTGTAAAATAATACCCTCGTGCATACTGAAATACTGGTAGACCATCTATTTTGAAACATTTAAAAAGGGAAAGTGAGTATGTTTTTTATGAGTTTTTAACAAATGAAAAGGTACACAAACACAGACGTGCAAACCAGTGGACCGATCAGCACCACAGACCACATGACTTCTAAATCCACAAATATTTGGCACATAGCCTACTGTAAATAGTTTTTCTATGTTTTTTAAGAACATTAATTTCACACCTCCATTGACATTATGGAAGTGGGACTGGGCTGAAACATAATGGAGATGACTTTGAGTTGACTGACATCCAAAAAGCATCGCCGTTACGCGTCATTGACCTTTCTGGGGAGCGCTAGCCCCTCCTATACACAGGTTTGTCTTTAGTTAATTTAGTTTGTATTGTAAACGCATTGACAATGAAGGGAAAATTTACGTCATAATGTGTAATTTACGTCATATTGTCTCTTTATTGTTAATGGCGTTTGTGTTTGCACCGTTTGTTTTACATCACCTAATCAACATGAGTTATAATTTAATATATTAGCGCCCTCACTTCACACAGGTGTGATTTTTTAAGCTACTATAGACACTGTATAAAATGGTGCATTGCTTTACATTCACCCATTCACACACACATTCACATAAAAACTAGACAAAAATGTTAGATAGGAACTAGTGGAGAAGAGATCCAGTAGAACTAAATGTTAGGGAGGGGCTGGTGGAAAAGAGATCCAGTCGATTTTATGCTTGGTTGCATGCTGAAAATAGCCGATTTACAAGCTCACAACGTGATGCTTTGTCACTTATGGCCAGCCTAATTAACAGTGGATTGTGCCTTCTGCCTGAACTATTCATATGTTTAATTCGTCATTTTAATACCAACAGAAAAATCTGTGATATACACACTGCATCTCATTCTCACACGGCAATCCTATAGTAGTATACCCAGTCCTGATGGTGGCGGTAACGTCACCATTATGCCGATTTTGACCAAATAGAGCGAATCTGGAGACGTCACTTCCGGTTTAAGGAACAATAACATCCGGTACTAGCTTTGGACTGTGCAGCACTATCAGATGTCCGGGATGCTAAGCGATCATCGTTGATTTTAATAACTAAGTCAAATTAAGCCAAACAAGCTAAAAGTTGCTACATTTTGTTATATTAAGCTCCCGATTACAGGGAATTAAACGATTACGTCAATATTACGTCAGTGGCCATAAGGGATTTATTGCTTAATTACATCAATTACGTCAATAGCCATAAGGGGGTTAAGGCCTGCATGCCAAAATGCATTTTAGTGACTAAAACAATGTTTAGTCAACTAAAAGTAAAACCAGACCAACTAAAACATTTCAGATGCTAAAATATGTCAAAATCAACACTATACCAACCAAACATGCATTTCCTGGTCGGTCAATTAGATCAGTCCTGTGAACGTATTGTAAATAAATAAACAGTAGGAACAACAACCTTCATATTATGACTTTTCAGACAAAAGTCGCTAAAAATTCAGTGTCGGAAAAATATTTGAAATCTTTTCAACTGTCACTATCAACACGTCTTGACTTTTTACGACTATAGAGCTGAATTTGACCATAAAAAAAAATCACACCCGTGTGAAGTGAGGGTCCGCTCCTATTATCATACAATACATCATGTCATTCCGGCCCAATCACAATTTGCATCCTCACTTTTGTCTTCAATGTTTTTGAGGGGCGCTAGCCCCTCCTAATATATACAGGTTTAATGTTTCTCTTTAGTTCAATGTTTGTTTAATAAATGCCATTGACAATGAAGGGAAAACTTACGTCATTTTGTAACTCATTACGTCATATTGTCTCTTTATTGTTATTGGCATTTAATGTTTGTGTTGGCACCGTTTGTTTTACATCACCATCACATCACCTAATCAACGTTAGTCTTTAATATATTAGCGCCCCTCACTTCACACGGGTGTGATTTTTGAGTGGTGTAAACCACTCCAACAACTGGCTTTGTACCTGTGTCTGTTCGTACCAAAAAAATGTACCCGTGTCTGTTCGTACCAAAAAAAATGAGCATGGTTGCTATGGTCACCCAGTTCACACGGGTGTGATTTCATTACGTCAGACATTACGTCAGACCACAGCTGATCAGTCTATATAAGACCTTACACCACTCAGTTCACACGGGTGTGATTTTTATGTAATGTTTGTCTGTACACAAACGCTAAAAGATAGCCATTAATTTCAATGGCATGTTGTCTGTGTTGGGACAAACACTCAAACCTTGTCGTAGCATTACATCGTGCCAAAAACAGCCGTTCTGATGAAAATGTTCAAAATCCTACTTTCATAATCCTAAAATCCCAAAAGATTCTAATAGGGTTTTCACAATCCTATAGGATCCTGTTCGAAATTTTGATAATCCTACAGGATTTTTGACTATAGGGTTAGTTACTAGTACTATATGTAGTGTTTTTTTGTAGATTTTGATTATTATTACAAAACATACATAAAACCACTTCTGCCCTATAATTATATACACATTTCGGCCATTTGAAAATAGCAGGTCTACAAGCTCACAATGTGTCACAATGTGTGTGTGATTGTATTTTGTGTGATTGCATTTTCTACATTATTTCATACAGAAGGATGGTCTTCCTGCTTTCTTTGTCGCACCTCCAACGGTGCCAACATGGCGGACTATGCATGCAGGGGCGTCCTCTTCCCTGAGCCAAGCCTAAGCCTGACCGCATACCAGAAAGGTAAGTTTTGCTGCAGGGTCATCAGCTGGGGACCACCATTCATGGATGTTTCGCCCCTTACCCAGAACATCACCATTTGTACACTCTCAGTAGTAGAGTTAAATTAACATTGATTTTACAATATAAATTAGGGGTCTCAGAGATAGAAATGCCATCGTAGACTAATGCATGTAAACTGGGGGGGTCCTTGAAATTTAACGTGTATGTTGAGAATCTCTGCTAGAGCCGTAAAAACCTCTTCCCTGGCATACCTTTTTCACATGGGGGGTCCGCAGGCTAATAAATGTCAATGTGGGGGTCCTTGACATGAAAATGTTTGGGAACCCCTGGTCTAAAAGGCTTTTATCACATTCCTGTTGTTTTGTTGTTTTGTTTTTTTGGGGGGGGGGGATTGGGGGGGTGACTAGGACAGGAATTAGAAACATTTCCATGTCTACGCGGCTGTTAGGTTACGCTGACACAACAAAAGATAACGTCTCCATTTTCTTCTTTTCTTTCCGTTTTGTGAGTGAGCTCATTTCCTGCTGGACTTCCTGTCCTTGCATGTTGGGCCTCACGTCTCCGACCATTATGGAGATGGTCGCAGGAAGGACGCGCTGTGATTGGCCAGCCAGTATAGCCATACTTTGAGTGGCAGTCGGGGGAAAAACGCTCTCGCCAGAACATGATTTACTAGTCTGTCCACATCGGGTCGCAACTCCAACTGAATCGGCCACGCGAACGTCCCAACGTTCGACACGGCAACTGGCGCGCTTTAGCTCGCTCTGTGGTGTCTGTCGTGGCTCAAGTTGGCTTGAGACGGAGCCCCTCTGTTGTGGTCTAACCACACCAGAGGGTCGAGACGGTTTCAGCATCGTCCCAGCGGTGTAATATGTCCTGTTGCACGTTGACACACGTTGACCCAAGTCGTCCCAAGTGATTCAACGGCCCCATACCACACCAAAGGGTCACCATGCAACTCATCGCAACCGTTTGGACACAAGGAGTTGCATGGCCACCCTTTGGTATGTGGTTTGCGCTTAAAGGAGAATTCCATGCTAGAAGGCTTTCTTACCTTTATTTGTAGTTGTTACGTCCCCACCAAAGTGGTCCAGGTGTTATTTTGTGCATAAGCGCATTATTGGCTATTTCCCCTACCATAAGCCCTCAATGAATTGAATTGAATTGGGCATTGGGGTGCTTATTTCCATCGCTCAAAAATATATATTTTTAATATCCTTCATAATGTAAATAGTATCCCAAGCGGCACACTTTACTAATTATTTCGATGGAAATAAGCGAATTAGCACAAAAACCCAACCCCCATTGAGGGCTTCTATATTAGGGGAAATAGCCAATAATGCACTTTTGCACAAAATAACACCTGGACCTCTTTGGTGGGGACGTAACAACTACAAATAAAGGTAAGAAAGCCTTCTAGCACCTTTAAAATTATACTTTATCATAATTTATACTTTATTATACTACCAGCTATTATTTAAAATTCAAAAACAGCAAAAGTACAGCAGATCTACAAGCTCAGGACGCGGCGATTGGAGCCGTGTTTGGAGCTGGAAGATCTGCTACTGTCGATGCTGTCGTGTGATGCCGTGTATTGTGATCACGCAGGGCGTTCATATGCCGTGTAGTGTGATCACGCAGGGCGTTCATTTACCAAGGAGCACAAGAGTTAAAAACGCTTCTGCCCCCACAGCAACGACATGCACATTGGTTAGCGTGCATGCGTGTGCGTGCGTGCTTGTGCGTGTGTGTGTGTGTGTGTGTGCGTGTATGAGTGCGTGTGTGTGCTCCAGAGCGAGGCCGAGCATGTAAGCCCGGGGACTCATTTGCCCGCGATTTGTATTGAGCGCTTGGCAAATTGAAGCTGAGTGTGGACCACGCTTAATTGTCATCGCCAATTAGCGGGCCGCCGCACCGAACCCGACAATGGCTCAACTGTAGCGAATGGAAGGCGAGTTCCTTTGTGCCGCTCCAGTGGCCCCGCGGGGAGGGGGGGGGGGGGGGGGTGGGGCGTCTGCGGGGCCCCCGTCAGGACCTTCATGAACGCTCTGGCGGCTCCAGCGGGGCAACTGGCGGCCCGGGGGCCACATGCCGGCCCCCCAACCTTCACTTAACCCATTTTTTTAAAAAAAATGTTTTTGAAAATGTTTCTATATCAGTGGTTCTCAATATTTCATGTCAAGGACCCCCAAAAATCATATGTAATATGCCTCCGACCCCCATCTGAAAATATGTTGTTCCAGGGACCCCCCCAGAAGCAAAGATTTGAGTTAAAAACTGAAAGAATATATATTAAAAAAATAGCAGACCTACAAGTTCATAGCGCGGCACAGAGTGTCGCGCTATGAACTTGTAGATCTGCTATTTTTCTATAGAAAAACACCAAAAGGGGTTCCCGCCCAAAATGGGTTAATGCGGCCCGCAGGTCAATATCAGAATACTGATATATTATTGATATAATATTACTTTTCAGGATTCCAATTAAAAAATATAGCGAAAGATTTTTTCCGAAATTCAATTCAAATTATATATAGCAAAAAATAGCCAATCTACAAGCTCAAAACGCGCCGCAGTGCGACGCGTTTCACGTTTGTAGATCTGCGTGTGTACGACAGCAATATGTCACCACTCATTTGGGGGGGGGGGGGGGGTGGGGGGGGTCCGCGGGGCCCATCACCACTCATTTGGGGAGGAGGAGGGGGGGGGAGGAGGGGGGGGGGGTCCCGTCACCACTCATTTGGGGAGGCCACAGGTGACGAGGACGGAGGGAGCACAAAATGCCATCGGGGGGAAAACCGAAAACAAAGGACAGTTTAAGGAGAAAGAGAGAGAGAGAGAGAGCGGGGGGGGGGTGGTTGGACAACGGTCACACACAGGGGGGAACATGGGAGTCTCTGCTCTGGTGAAAAAGGGGGGTGGGGGGGGGGGGGCTCTGACCTGGCCCCCACTGTCTGCTTCCCTTTCCACGTGCGTGCGCGTGCACAGCACAGCGCGCGCACACACACACACACACACACACAGAGAAAGAGAGAGAGAGTGGCCCCGTGACATTCAACAAGCCACAGTACAATAGCTCGCTGGGCCCTGGTGTTCTCAGTGACCTGGTTGAGAGAGGAGAGGAGAGGAGAGGAGAGGAGAGGAGAGGAGAGGAGAGTGTATAAATGGACCCATAAGGGTCCATTTGGTTTTTATTTGCAAGGGGAAAAGGACCCCCATAACTCTGAGAGTGTACACTCGGAGTTACAGACCTGTAAGGGTCCATTTGAACACACTCAGAGTTACAGACCTGTAAGGGTCCATTTGAACACACTCAGAGTTACAGCAATGATGACTAAACCTAAGACTACATATATTGACAATTTTGTCAACAAATAAAAACTAGACTAAAACGTCTAGGCCGGGAGGGAGGGACTAGTGGAGAAGAGATCCAGTAGAACTAAATGTTAGGGAAGGACTAGTGGAGAAGAGATCCAGTAGAACTAAATGTCAGGGAGGGACTAGTGGAGAAGAGATCCAGTAGAACGAAATGTTAGGGAGGGACTTGGAGAAGAGATCCAGTAGAACTAAATGTTAGGGAGGGACTAGTGGAGAAGAGATCCAGTAGAACTAAGGAGAAGAGATCCAGTAGAACTAAATGTTAGGGAGGGACTAGTGGAGAAGAGATCCAGTAGAACTAAATGTTAGGGAGGGACTAGTGGAGAAGAGATCCAGTAGAACTAAATGTTAGGGAGGGACTAGTGGATAAGAGATCCAGTAGAACTGAAAGACAACTATTGCGCTCTGAAAATAGCAGATCTACAAGCTCACAACACGTATCGCTGCGATGCTGTGTGTGCTTGTAGATCAGTTATTTTCAGCATGCAACCATGTGTAAAATCAGCCATTATACCACACCATCGAGGTCCACCAAAATACAAATCAACTGTAGACTTAGTCGACTGAAATATTATATTTTGTCGACTAAAACTAGACTAAGATAAAATATTTCAGGAACAAGTCGCACCAGCGTTCAAACGTTATAGCCTAGTTTACAGCTGAATGGCTTTTTAGTAATGCATAAGTCTTAACTTTCATCCATCCATCTTCAAACGCTTATCAGTAGTCGGGTCGCGGGGGCAACAGCTCCACCAGAGAGCTCCAGACTTCCCTCTCCAGAGCAACATTAGTGACTTCCTCCTGGAGGGATCCCGAAACGCCAGTGAGTCGATCATGTGATTCCTCTAACTGCGCCTTGGTCTGCCCCGGGGTCTCCTCCCAGTGGGACGTGCCTCGAGGACCTCCCTAGGGAGACGCCGAGAGGCATCCTGACCAGATGCGTCGAGGGCCTACCTAGGGAGACGCCCGAGAGGCATCCTAACCAGATGCCCGAACCATCCTAAGCTGACTCTACTCCGAGTCTCTCGTGTGACTGAACTTCTCACCCTATCTCTAAGGGAGATGCCAGCCACCCGATGAAGAAAACTCTTTTCGGCCGCTTGTATTCGCAACCTTATTCTTTGGGTCATGACCCACACTTCGGTGAGCGTAGGAACACTTCATGACCATATACAGAGTAGGAACACTTCATGACCATATACAGAGTAGGAACACTTCATGACCATATACAGAGTAGGAACACTTCATGACCATATACAGAGTAGGAACACTTCATGACCATATACAGAGTAGGAACACTTCATGACCATATACAGAGTATAGGAACACTTCATGACCATATACAGAGTAGGAACACTTCATGACCATATAGGTGAGAGTAGGAACACTTCATGACCATCGGTGAGAGTAGGAACACTTCATGACTATAGGTGAGAGTAGGAACACTTCATGACCATAGGTGAGAGTAGGAACACTTCATGACCATATAGGTGAGAGTAGGAACACTTCATGACCATTTAGATGAGAGTAGGAACACTTCATGACCATATATAGAGTAGGAACACTTCATGACCATAGGTGAGAGTAGGAACACTTCATGACCAGGTGAGAGTAGGAACACTTCATGACCATATAGGTGAGAGTAGGAACACTTCATGACCATATAGGTGAGAGTAGGAACACTTCATGACCATCGGTGAGAGTAGGAACACTTCATGACCATAGGTGAGAGTAGGAACACTTCATGACTATAGGTGAGAGTAGGAACACTTCATGACCATCGGTGAGAGTAGGAACACTTCATGACCATAGGTGAGAGTAGGAACACTTCATGACTATAGGTGAGAGTAGGAACACTTCATGACCATAGGTGAGAGTAGGAACACTTCATGACCATTTAGATGAGAGTAGGAACACTTCATGACCATATATAGAGTAGGAACACTTCATGACCATATAGGTGAGAGTAGGAACACTTCATGACAATAGGTGAGAGTAGGAACACTTCATGACCATAGGTGAGAGTAGGAAGGAAGATTGCTCGGTAGATAGAGAGCTAGGCTAAGTTTGAACAATAGTGGGAGGTGGTGCAACTGGCTGATGACTAAAATATGACTAAATAAAAACAATGTTATTCAAAAGAACTACAATATGACCACAAGTTACAACTATAAGTCAAAATGTGCTGTCAGAATCAACAGTGGTGGTGCGTAAGTGTGCGTGTGCGGGTGTGTGTGTGCATGCACGTACATGGGCGTGCGTGTGTGTGTGTGTCAGATCTGGTTGACACGACGTAACCCCTGGTATATCTCGTTGGCCAACGAACCAATCAGGTCACAGATCAATGAGTCCTTACGTTTGCTGTTTAAGTCTTAGTCAAACAGAGCGGGCAGCAGGGTGTGTGTGCGTTCGCGTGCGTGCGTATGCGTGCACGTGTCTTGTAGGAATGCAGTGCTCGCTCCTTCCTTCCATATGATCATTTATCATGTTAACATGATGTCTAAACCAATGGAATCTAAAGTGTTAACAAGCCTTAGACAGAACAGAGGGGGTCACGCACACGCACACACACACACACACACACACACACACACACACACACACACACACACACACACACACACACACACACACACCCTAGGAGACCTTTGTACCCGAGAAAACGTTGGGACCTTTGTGTGACATAGTAGCATGTGTCAGAGAGAGAGAGAGAGAGAGAGAGAGAGAGAGAGAGAGAGAGACTAAAACAACCT
Source organism: Electrona antarctica (assembly GCF_951216825.1). Classification (NCBI taxonomy): domain Eukaryota; kingdom Metazoa; phylum Chordata; class Actinopteri; order Myctophiformes; family Myctophidae; genus Electrona; species Electrona antarctica. Next base: position 43,690,713 of record NC_136794.1, on the reverse strand, counting down.
CCACTAACCAAATTATCCAAATGCAACAAGAAAATGATATCACATATTGGAAAAACACAACAAAAACCCAAAGTAAATTGGAATGCTATTTGGCCCTCAACCGAGAATACACAGTGGCAAATTACCTGACCACTGTTACTGATCCAAAACTGAGGAAGATGTTGACTATGTACAGACTCAGTGACCACCGCCTGGCAGGCTGGCAGTAGAAACAGGCAGACACAGACAGAACTGGCTGCCTAGAGAAGACAGACAGACAGACAGACAGACAGACAGACAGACAGACAGACAGACAGACAGACAGACAGACAGACAGACAGACATGGCTGCCTATAGAGAAGATAGACTGTGTTCACTCTGCTCTCAAGGGGAGGTGGAGACGGAGCTACACTTTGTTACAATGTGACAAATAAAGACTCATTCTTCCCTAAATTTAAAGAAAAATATAAAATACAACTCATCACTTCAATATGTTCTGCAGGGAGAACAGTCCAAATGAACATTTTTTGGCAGCAAAATACGTGTGGAGTTGTCATCAACTGAGGGACAGCCAGTGGACAGTAGAGCCAGGTATATCTGGCTGAACAGGGTCATTAAAGTTGCTGTTATGTTTGTTTGTTCATTTCTTTTCATTGTTACTGTATTGTTCATTATTGTTGGGATGTTTGTTGTTCACTGTTCATTTGTTTTGTTGTATGCTTTGGCAATAACATATTCTTTTATCATCAACATTCTGGTTAGCATCCATGAAGGTTCATGACACAGAGGACATTTCCTAGAATAGAATAAAATACAAATTGTATTGTATTGTATTGTATTGTCCACACCTGGAGTCTGGCCTATTTATGCGTTGTATGGTAAATGGTGCATTTATATAGCGCCTTTATCCAAGGCGCTTTACATAGATTGTGCATCAATTCACCCATTCACACACACATTCATACACCGATGGCGGCAGAAACCATGCAAGGCACCAGCCAGCACATCGGGAGCAATTTGGGGTTCGGTGTCTTGCTCAAGGACACTTCGACACTAACTCTGGGGGAGCCCGGGTTCGAACTGGCAACCTTGCGGTTACCATCCAGCCACTCTACCCCTGAGCCACCGCCGCCGTATGTCAATGTGATTTGATAACACATAACAAGTAGCCACATGGAACATTATGTGGGGGGTAATTTATTTGAATCATGTAATCACATATTTCCGCCCGAACTTCCTGCATATTTTGCAACTTCTCACACATTCTTCTGCATATTTCGCGTTATATCGCGTATATATCCGCATGTTCTCCCGCATAAAAATCACATAAAATCCTGCATATTTAATCGCATAATCGCAGGTTTTTG
>NC_136794.1:43616867-43686867 GCF_951216825.1 Electrona antarctica | reverse complement strand
AGATCGTGTGCGAGCCCATCACGGTGCCCATGTGCAAAGGCATCGGCTACAACCTCACGCACATGCCCAACCAGTTCAACCACGACACCCAGGAGGAGGTGGGCCTGGAGGTGCACCAGTTCTGGCCCCTGGTGCGCATCCGCTGCTCTCCGGATCTGCTGTTTTTCCTGTGCAGCATGTACACGCCCATCTGCCTGCCGGACTACAAGCAGCCGCTGCCGCCGTGCCGCTCCGTGTGCGAACGGGCCAAGCGCGGCTGCTCTCCGCTCATGAGCCAGTACGGCTTCGAGTGGCCCGAGCGGATGGGCTGCGAGCGTCTGCCGCGGCTCGGCGACGACACCCGGCTGTGCATGGACCAGAACGGCAGCGCCGCCGACACCACCACCCCGTCCCCTCCCTTCCCCAACAAGCCCACGCCCAAGGGCCGCACGCGCCCCCCCGCCGGTCCCCCAGGCGGGGGCGGCGGGGGCCCTCCGGGGCCGCCGCAGTGCGAGAGGGACTGCCGCTGCCGGGACCCCCTGGTGCCCGTGCGCAGGGAGAGCCACCCGCTGTACGGCCGCGTGCAGACAGGCCCGCTGCCCAACTGCGCCCAGCCGTGCCACCAGCCCTACTTCTCGGCGGACGAGCGGGCCTTCACGGCCTTCTGGGTGGGCCTGTGGTCCGTGCTGTGCTTCGCGTCCACGCTGACCACCGTGCTGACCTTCCTCATCGACATGGAGCGCTTCCAGTACCCCGAGAGGCCCATCATCTTCCTGGCCGCCTGCTACCTCTTCGTCTCGCTGGGGTACCTCATCCGCCTGGTGGCGGGGCACGAGAGGGTGGCGTGTGGCAGCGGGTAAGGAAGGCCTCCCCATGGCGCCGTTATTACTATAGGGTGTAACGATATAGTAACTGCATTGAAAAATCGATTTTAATTTCATGAATCGAAGTATATCGAAATGAAAACAGCAACATCGACTATGTATCGTATCGTATCATTTTGCAATGCAAATAATCGGTATCGAATCGTTTTGCTATGCAAATAATCAATTGTATCAATACTACATTTTTGTGCGTGGTATTTAGCAATTTTTGTTTCGCGATACGTATCGTATCGCTGTTAAAATGTGTCGTTACACCCCTAGTTATTACACAATTAGCAGTTATAGTAGCAGTTTAGTTAGGAAATGAACTTTCTACCCACAGACAGAACGGTAAAGCTTTGGTGAATGATTGACACCAGTTTGCTGCTATTTTTTGCGGACTTGGCTGAATCCTAGTTGTTGTTCCTCGGAGAGAGAGATAAGTTACTGCGCAGTGAACCTACCTACCTACCTATCTATCTATCTATCTATCTATCTATCTATCTATCTATAATTTCATGAATCGAAGTATATCGAAATGAAAACAGATAATCGTGAATATTTTTCCATAGTCGTTCCTGTGTTGAAAAATGCTAAAAAAAAAGAAATAGCAGATCTACAAGCAGCTATTTCTGCTATTTTTACATGTTTTTAAGTATAACATTATTAAATGTAAGTTATTTGTCATATCTGCCCTAGCTGCAATATCTAATTACAAAGCCTAAAAAGCAAACGGAAATTTAAATTGTATTCATATTTTTGAAATGAAATTGTTAATCTTAATCTCTGTGTGACAACAACTAGAGCTCAACATCAACGCGTGGCACGGTGCCAGCTCGTACCTGGGCCGCAGTGGCTCAGCGGTAGAGTGGTCGGTAGAACATCCGGATGAGAACCGCGAGGTTCCCGGTTCGATCCCTATGGGCTCCCAGAGGGGTACAGGCTTTAGTTCTGACATACTATTGGTCCGACTGTCATTAGAACGACAACCTGCCTCAAACCCTATTGGTCCGACTGTCATTAGAACGACAACCTGCCTCAAACCCTATTGGTCCGACTGTCATTAGAACGACAACCTGCCTCAAACCCTATTGGTCCGACTGTCATTAGAACGACAACCTGCCTCAAACCCTATTGGTCCGACTGTCATTAGACCGACAACCTATAACCCTATTGGTCCGACTGTCATTAGAACGACAACCTATAACCCTTTTGGTCCGACTGTCATTAGAACGTCAACCTAACCCTATTGGTCCGACTGTCATTAGAACGACAACCTATAACCCTATTGGTCCGACTGTCATTAGAACGACAACCTACCCCTATTGGTCCGACTGTCATTAGAACGACAACCTACCTCAAACCCTATTGGTCCGACTGTCATTAGAACGACAACCTACCTCAAACCCTATTGGTCCGACTGTCATTAGACCGACAACCTATAACCCTATTGGTCCGACTGTCATTAGAACGACAACCTATAACCCTATTGATCCGACTGTCATTAGAACGACAACCTACCTCAAACCCTATTGGTCCGACTGTCATTAGACCGACAACCTATAACCCTATTGGTCCGACTGTCATTAGAACGACAACCTACCTCAAACCCTATTGGTCCGACTGTCATTAGACCGACAACCTATAACCCTATTGGTCCGACTGTCATTAGAACGACAACCTATAACCCTATTGGTCCGACTGTCATTAGAACGACAACCTATAACCCTATTGGTCCGACTGTCATTAGACCGACAACCTGCCTCAAACGCTATTGGTCCGACTGTCATTAGAACGACAACCTACCTCAAACCCTATTGGTCCGACTGTCATTAGAACGACAACCTATAACCCTATTGGTCCGACTGTCATTAGAACGACAACCTATAACCCTATTGGTCCGACTGTCATTAGAACGACAACATATACCTCAAACCAGAGCTACCTCACACCCTAACCTAACCATAACCGCAAGCATGGAGCAGCGCATGTTCGCCAACCTTAATCCAATCAAATCGTTGGTTCCGCATGTCGGTCCTATGGTATGTCGGATAAAAGTCTGCCCCCCCTCCCGGAGTTAGTTAGTTCAGAGCCTTGAGCAAGGCTCTGAACCCCTAATTGCTCCTGATGTGCTGGTTGGTGCCTTGCATGGTTTTCGTCGCCATCGGTGTATGAATGTGTGTGTGAATGGGTGAATGTAATGCACACTCTATGTAAAGTGCTTTGGATAAAAGGCGCCATGGACGTGCACACATAGACATCAAAGGGGGCTTCAGCCCCTGCCCTTTTACCCATCTGTAAAACAACTGCCCTCTCCAGACCATGAATGAAAGCATTTACTATGGTGAAAGAAATGCAAATGGCTCCCCTTTCCTTTCCATATGCCATACTGGAAGGAAGCATTGAGGAGAATTGCTTTTTTCCGAATTCTCCTGAAATTGGAACACAGCATTTTGGTGTTGAACAAATTTGTTTCGAAATCCATGTCGTACACCATACATCTCCAGCAGCTATAAAGAGTGCTGGGTTGCGCCCCAGAAATAGCTGATCTACAAGCTCTCAACGCGTCGTAGCGCGACACGTTGTGAGCTTGTAGATCAGCTGTTTTTCGTTTTGTAGTCCTACGTTACGTCCGGGTCCAAGTGGCACCAGCTCCCGTCCGCATCTCATTGTAAATAGAATATCTAAACGCGTGAATCTTTTTACAATGACGTTATTTTTCAGAAAGGAAGTCATTGAGGGTTAAAATGAGTCTTAATGCTTCCAACTCGAGTAGAATTATTAATGTTCTGTACGAAGTTCTGTATGAAGACTATTATTATCATTATTATTGCAGGTGGTAACAGTCCATTTGCTCAGTACAATAGGGCATATTTAGAATGTGTGCAGGGTTGAGTATGTTGAATCTAGTTTGCATTAATGAGGATTTAGTTGACACAATGAAATAAAATGGCGATAGTATTCAGTGTGGGGCAGACGGCCTGTCAAGCCAGATTCGGGAGACCAGTAGCTTTGTTGTTGCGAGGAAAGCGGTAAAATTAGACTTTAGTGGTTGTTTTAGTCTCAGATTCAGTCCGACGGAGGGACACAGTATAACTCTATGGGGACACAAAAGCGACACAAAAGTAGGAACCCGGAAGTATCTCTGGAGGGAGGGGGGGGGGCGATTACGTCACAGCTAAAATACTGAATAGAAAAAGACGGAAGGTTACAACCCTTTTTTGTTTTTTTTCTTCTTTGTAATTATTTGTTTGGTTGTCGTCATGATTTGTCACGACTCGAGTTGGCTTCGTACGACGCTTATAAGGTCTTTAAAGGACCACTTCACCACTTTTCAACTTCTCTTCCTATAATTGGTCCTAACTAATCATGATAAAACTGACTCATGATAAAATACCACAATTTTTTACTACTCAGTCTGTGTCTCATAGGAAGGCTGTGGGCAGTTCAGAAACCCATCCACCAGTGACATCATCGATGGTGAATCCAAGCTAATAGAAACGGCAGGCTTTCTTTTCCTGAAAAGTTGCAATGCAAAAGTTGAAGCCATCGTTCTCACGATAATAAAAATCTAAATATATTTTAAAACAAATCTTGTTTGATGATGTCACTGGTGGACCGAACTGCCCAAAGCCCTCCTATGAGACACAGACTGAGTAGGAAAAAATGGTGGTGTTTTATCATGAACATTAGTTAGGACCAATGTTGAGATGTTGAAAAGTGGTGAAGTGGTCCTTTAAATAAATACTTTTTGAAATGTCTATGGGGAAAATGCATTGGGAATTACTTCCTGGGCCTGGCGTCGTCATGAAAGGGGGCGGGACTGCAACGCTCTATAACTGCACCATTTTCCATCCTGTAGCTCCGCGGCCGGCGGACCAGCGGACCAGCCTCTCCACATCCTGTACGACACCACCGGCCCCGCCCTCTGCACGCTGGTCTTCCTGCTGGTGTATTTCTTCGGCATGGCCAGCTCCATCTGGTGGGTGGTGCTCTCCTTCACCTGGTTCCTGGCCGCCGGCATGAAGTGGGGCAGCGAGGCTATCGCTGGGTACTCGCAGGTAAGAGACGGTAGAACCTTACATTTAGGCCGGGCGGGAACCCCTTTTTGGTGTTTTTTTAAGCATTGTGTTATGCTTTAGCTGTTGGAAAATATAGCAGATTTACAAGCTCATAGCGCGGCGCGCTATGAGCTTGTAGGTCTGCGGTTTTTGAGTCTGCTAAATGTCCTACTCTGCAGTACTTCCACCTGGCTGGTGTATAAATGGTGTATAAACTGTGTATATTAAAGGCTCATTCATAGTCTGGATTTTCGGAGGTGAGGTGACCACCGCCCCGGTGGTGAGGTGACCACCGCCCCGGTGGTGAGGTGACCACCGCCCCGGTGGTGAGGTGACCACAGAGAGAAGGGCTGGGGCGGTGGCGGTGGTTTGCTCTTCACCGAGGCTCCGTGACGTCATGTTGTAGTTCGGTGGTCACCTCACCACCGAAAATCCAGACTATGAACAACGCTTAACTCTCCAGTACTTCCACCTGGCCGCCTGGCTGGTGTATAAACTGGTGTATAAATGGTGTATAAACTGTGTCCGCCTCTCCAGTACTTCCACCTGGCTGCCTGGCTGGTGTATAAATGGTGTATAAACTGTCTAAATGGTGTCTACCTCTCCAGTACTTCCACCTGGCTGGTGTATAAATGGTGTATAAACTGTCTAAATGGTGTCTACCTCTCCAGTACTTCCACCTGGCTGGTGTATAAATGGTGTATAAACTGTCTAAATGGTGTCTACCTCTCCAGTACTTCCACCTGGCTGGTGTATAAATGGTGTATAAACTGTCTAAATGGTGTCTACCTCTCCAGTACTTCCACCTGGCTGCCTGGCTGGTGTCCAGCGTGAAGTCCATCGCGGTTCTTAACTGTCTATATTAACTCCCCAGTACTTCCACCTGGCTGCCTGGCTGGTGTATAAACTGTCTAAATGGTGTCCACCTCTGCAGTACTTCCACCTGGCGGCCTGGCTGGTGTACAAATGGTGTATAAACTGTGTATAAATGGTGTCTACCTCTCCAGTACTTCCACCTGGCGGCCTGGCTGGTTCCCAGCGTGAAGTCCATTGTGGTTCTAAACGGTGTATAAACTGTCTAACTGCAGTACTTCCACCTGGCCACCTGGCTGGTGTATAAATGGTGTATAAACTGTGTATAAATGGTGTCCACCTCTGCAGTATACTTCCACCTGGCTGGTGTATAAATGGTGTATAAACTGTCTAAATGGTGTCCACCTCTCCAGTACTTCCACCTGGCTGGTGTATAACCTGTGTATATTAACTCTCCAGTACTTCCACCTGGCGGCCTGGCTGGTGTATAAATGGTGTATAAACTGTCTAAATGGTGTCCACCTCTCCAGTACTTCCACCTGGCTGGTGTATAACCTGTGTATATTAACTCTCCAGTACTTCCACCTGGCGGCCTGGCTGGTTCCCAGCGTGAAGTCCATCGTGGTTCTGGCCATGAGCTCGGTGGACGGAGACCCCGTGGCGGGCATCTGCTACGTGGGCAACCAGAGCCTGCAGAACCTGCGGGGCTTCGTTCTGGCGCCCCTAGTGGTCTACCTGTTCACCGGCTGCCTCTTCCTGCTGGCCGGCTTTGTGTCGCTGTTCCGCATTCGCAGCATCATCAAGCAGGTATAGTGGGGGGGGATTAAAGGACCACTTCACCACTTTTCTTCATATAATTGGTCCTCACTCATTTTCATGATAAAAAATAGCACCATTTGGTGAGCTTGTAGATCTGCTATTTTCAGCATGCAACCAAGTGTAAAGTGACTTATACTGGATCTCTTGTCCACTAGTCCCTTCCTAACATTTTAATCTTGTTTTTACTTGACGAAATAGTCAATATATTTACTTAGTTTCCATTTGGTTTCCATTTGGTTTCCAGTTAGTTTCCATTTAGTTTCCAGTTAGTTTCCATTTAGTTTCCATTTAGTTTCCAGTTAGTTTCCATTTAGTTTCCATTTAGTTTCCAATTAGTTTCCATTTAGTTTCCATTTAGATTTCAGTTAGTTTCCATTTAGTTTTAGATTTTAGATTTTTATTTGGATCTCTTTTAGCCTTTCGGCTAATCTTCCAAGAGTCCAGAAATAAATTAAAACATTACAGAATACATTATATTACATAGGTACAAAAATACATATACCTCTAATCCTCAACTCATACAACCGCACACACTCACAGACACAGCATATGCCTGCCCACAGACAGATACAGTTCATTCACCTATCTATAGTGGACTATGCATGGCAGGGTCGTCCTCTTCCCTGAGACCGCTGAAAAAGTTTCAACAAACGTGTTTTTCTGACACTGATCTCATCTGGTCTGACCTCTGATCTCTTGACCTCTGCCCTCAGGGCGGCACCATGAAGACGGACAAGCTGGAGCGCCTGATGATCCGCATCGGGCTGTTCACCGTGCTGTACACGGTGCCCGCCACGGTGGTGGTGGCGTGCCTGGTGTACGAGCAGCACTACCGGCCAGGCTGGGAGCGGGCGCTGGCCTGCCAGTGCCCCGGTGGCGGCGGCGTGGGGGGCACCGCGGGGGGGCACGGGGGGCCGGACTACGCCGTCTTCATGCTCAAGTACTTCATGTGCCTGGTGGTGGGCATCACGTCGGGCGTGTGGATCTGGTCGGGCAAGACGGTGGAGTCGTGGCGGAGGTTCGGGGCGCGCTGCTGCCCCTGCTGGCTGCGGAAGGGGAGGGGCGGTGGCGGCGCGTCATCGGGAGGAGGAGGGGGCGGCGGCGGCCACCTGGCGGCGCCCGGCTCCATGTACAGCGAGGCCAGCACGGCTCTGACCGGCCACACGGGGGCGCCACCGGGCATCTACCACAAGGCTGCCCCGCCCTCTCACATATGATTGGATCCTACCTGCGAATCTGCCCCCCCCCCCCCGCCCCCCCACTTACATATGATTGGACCGTACCACAAGGCTGCCCCGCCCTCTCACATATGACTGGACCGTACCGCGAGTCTGCCCTGCCCCCTCTCACATATGACTGGACCGTACCATAATTACACTCTGCGGGGCGGAAGGCACTCTATGCCACGCTGCCACTCAAGTGACTATACTGGCCAATCACAGCGCATCTTTTCCCGGGACATCCGCTCTGCGACGCACGAGGAAGCTTCTGTGAAGCACCAACGCGGAAGGAAGCTTTGCCTGTCTGTCGAGAACATTCGCCCCAGAGCCGAAGGAGGCGTCTACCATTCTATGTCTGTCGAGAACATTCGCCCCAGAGCCGAAGGAGGCGTCTACCTTTCTATGTCTATGGAGATACAGACGGCCCAGAGACGAAGGAGGCGTCTACCTTTCTATGTCTATGGAGATACAGACGGCCGAGAGCCGAAGGAGGCGTCTACCTTTCTATGTCTGTCGAGAACATTCGCCCCAGAGCCGAAGGAGGCGTCTACCTTTCTATGTCAATGGAGATACAGACGGCCCAGAGCCGAAGGAGGCGTCTACCTTTCTATGTCTGTCGAGAACATTCGCCCCAGAGCCGAAGGAGGCGTCTACCTTTCTGTGTCTGTGGAGATACAGACACCCCACCAGTATGTCTATATATGGTCATGCCACCCCACCAGTATGTCTATATATGGTCATGCCACCCCACCAGTATGTCTATATATGGTCATGCCACCCCACCAGTATGTCTATATATGGTCATGCCACCCCACCAGTATGTCTATATATGGTCATGCCACCCCACCAGTATGTCTATATATGTTCATGCCACCCCACCAGTATGTCTATATATGGTCATGCCACCCCACCAGTATGTCTATATATGGTCATGCCACCCCACCAGTATGTCTATATATGGTCATGCCACCCCACCAGTATGTCTATATATGGTCATGCCACCCCACCAGTATGTCTATATATGGTCATGCCACCCCACCAGTATGTCTATATATGGTCATGCCACGCCCACCAGTATGTCTATATATGGTCATGCCACCCCACCAGTATGTCTATATATGGTCATGCCACCCCACCAGTATGTCTATATATGGTCATGCCACCCCACCAGTATGTCTATATATGGTCATGCCACCCCACCAGTATGTCTATATATGGTCATGCCACCCCACCAGTATGTCTATATATGGTCATGCCACCCCACCAGTATGTCTATATATGGTCATGCCACCCCACCAGTATGTCTAGATCTAGGTGTGATTAAACCACATTCACGTCCCTGACACGCTGCAACGTGTGCTTGTAGATCGTCTATTCGACGAAGAAGACATGAGAGATTGTGTAGTAGTCAGAGGGGGGGGGGGGGGGGGGGGGGGGGGGGAATAGAGGTGACCACGTGTATACAGACCCCTGTGGGATCCCAGAAAACTAGAAGTATAATAGGTTTTTAAAGTGGTTTAAAAGTACAGGTCCGAACTGGCGAACCGGATCCCAACGAGGGCTCGAGGGTAAACGAGGGTAAACAGGCCAGTGTTTGTCCAGTCCGTTTTTTAATCCCATGCTCTGAGCAAACAGCAACGCTGCACCGTCGTATAGCTGTCTGTCTAACAGCACACTGAGCAGAGTCAACATCCACAGGCTCACATCGGACCTCGTCCTTATAGAAACACTTCACCAAACAACCTGCGTCGCACCAGAATCATCACGTTACCTACAACCTCTACTGGTTCACCAAACAACCTGCGTCACACCAGAATCATCACGTTACCTACAACCTCTACTGGTTTCACCACAACAACCTGCGTCACACCTGAATCATCACGTTACCTACAACCTCTACTGGTTTCACCAAACAACCTGCGTCACACCAGAATCATCACGTTACCTACAACCTCTACTGGTTTCACCACAACAACCTGCGTCACACCAGAATCATCACGTTACCTACAACCTCTACTGGTTTCACCACAACAACCTGCGTCGCACCAGAATCATCACGTTACCTACAACCTCTACTGGTTTCACCACAACAACCTGCGTCACACCAGAATCATCACGTTACCTACAACCTCTACTGGTTTCACCAAACAACCTGCGTCACACCAGAATCATCACGTTACCTACAACCTCTACTGGTTCACCAAACAACCTGCATCTCACCAGAATCATCACGTTACCTACAACCTCTACTGGTTTCACCAAACAACCTGCGTCACACCAGAATCATCACGTTACCTACAACCTCTACTGGTTTCACCAAACAACCTGCATCTCACCAGAATCATCACGTTACCTACAACCTCTACTGGTTCACCACAACAACCTGCGTCACACCAGAATCATCACGTTACCTACAACCTCTACTGGTTTCACCAAACAACCTGCGTCACACCAGAATCATCACGTTACCTACAACCTCTACTGGTTTCACCAAACAACCTGCGTCGCACCAGAATCATCACGTTACCTACAACCTCTACTGGTTTCACCAAACAACCTGCGGCGCACCAGAATCATCACGTTACCTACAACCTCTACTGGTTCACCAAACAACCAGAATCATCACGTTACCTACAACCTCTACTGGTTTCACCAAACAACCTTTCACGTCACGTCACCTACAAGGGGTTCTCAACGTTTTTGGCCGGGGACCCCCGGAAATGCTTTGGCAATGTCTCGGGACCCCCGCCCCGCCCCCTCCCGACCCCCAATATAAATTGACTGCTACAATAACCTTAAACCATTTTGGGTGTTTTAAGCATTGTTATAATTTAGCTATTGAAAAATAGCAGATCTACAAGCTCATAGCGCGCCACCGAGTGGCGCGCTACGAGCTTGTAGGTCTGCTTTTTTTTTTTTTTTTTTTATCTTTTTTTTATAATTTGGGGACCCCCTAAAATAATTTGGCGACCCCCCGAGGGGTCGCGACCCACGGGTTGAGAACCCCTGACCTACACCTTCTACTGGAATTACAACAGAAACTGTGGAATCTTCATCAAAACCTTTTCTTTGTACAGAACAGAACTGCCTCCGGCCACTGTGTGGCTCATTTTTGTTTTTCTTCCCATGATAGCGTAAATAATGATAGTTCGGCAGCCAACAGGCTTTGGTTGTTCAAAGTGGGAAATTAGATTTTCTTTTTTTTTTTTTGGCCTAAAATATTGTGAATGGAATGAATCCACTTGCTGACCGGCCATCAGCATTGTCCAAATGTGCTGACCTCATCACATTTTGTTTGTTTTGTGTGCAAAACTAATGGTTGGAATGGATTCAGAATCATGAAGAAAACCCCCTAGTTTGACACGTCACATGCTACTTAAAACATAATGAAATGTAGAATATCTTTCCTTATATAGGATGTCAATGGTGTGGTCACACATAAAATAACAACACAACATGTGTTGTGGTCACAAAATAAACCCCTACAAAATAAATTGCTCAATAGTGACAGCCGATCAGCTATAGTGGATTAATGAATGCATGAATAATAGACAATATTTTAGTCCAGTGTTTTTCTTTTAGTGGTCCGGGGACCACCAGTGGTCCTTGAGGGTGGTCCACAGGGGGTCCGGGGACCACCAGTGGTCCTTGAGGGTGGTCCACAGGGGGTCCGGGGACCACCAGTGGTCCTTGAGGGTGGTCCACAGGTGGTAACCTGAGTTGGTAAACCAAGTGGACCCTTATAGATCTTTAACTATTGAGAGCCATTTTGGTTTAATTTTACGCTCTCAAGAGTAACGTTATTGTTAAATAAACAACAGCCCCCCCCCCCCCCCTCCGGCTGCCGGACTATTCAAGAGAAAATCTAGCGAGGAGGTGTGAAGGCTCATTCCTAGTCTGGATTTTCGGTGGTGAGGTGACCACCAAACTACAACATGACGCCACTGAGCCGCGGTGAAGAGCAAACCACCGCCACCGCCCCAGCCCTTCTCTCTGTTTTTACTCACCACCGCTCAACGTTATTTCAGCTCCGGTGGTCACCTCGCCACCGTAGCTGTGTTCACCTCACCACCGCTCAACGTTATTTCAGCTCCGGTGGTCACCTCACTACCGGAGCGGTGGTCACCTCACCATCGGAGCGGTGTGGTCACCTCACCACCGGAGCGGTGTGGTCACCTCACCACCGGAGCGGTGTGGTCACCTCACCACCGAAAATCCAGACTATGAATGAGCCTTGAGTGATGCCATGGATGGAGGGGAAACTGCACAGCTCTGGGAGGACAGAGACAAGAGGACGAGTATTTATTCATGTACAATGTGTATAGATTTACTGTAAAAATAATGTGTATAGTGCGACTCGTTTTTAGTTTCTCTCATCAAGACTCGATCCATGCTAGCTATCGGTGTGGACTTTTAAGAAGGGAATTAATTAACTCTTCTCTCGCCCCTTTTTCCCTGGGCTATACGTTGATTTAATTGTTGTACATAAAGTGAGTGAGTGAGTGAGTGAGTGAGTGAGTGAGTGTGTGTGTGTGTGTGTGTGTGTGACTGTGTGTGACTGTGTGTGTGTGTATTTTGGGTGGACAGTTTTTGTACATAAAAATCGTACTAATTGAGAAACATGTATATAGACTGTAGGTGTAATAATTTACCAGGTATTTAAAAAGCATGTCTCAGATTTTAACATATATTTTTGGAAGGTGTTTTTTCTTTGTCTCCAACAAACACAGACCGACCTACAGAAAACAGAACCAGATTAAAATGTTGTCATCAAAAGGTGGACAATTCATTTGATCCTTATAAAGAATTAATGCCACATAATTAACCATTTAGCCTGTATCTAATACACATTCTTTCTCTGTACAGGAACGCTCTCATATTAATGCTTTAAGTGGATAAAAAAAAAACCTGCCTCTGAAAAAGGAAAAGCACGTGTTCTAATAGTTTTGTTTTTTACTGTAATTTTTGGTTATGGCACAACAAGTACAACAACAGGGTTGATTTAACTGCTGTGTTGAAGCGTCCATGCCATTGGGCTCTACTCCCACCTCCTGGTACACTGTGGAACTGCACTTGTCCACCAGCACTAGACACTATAGTTAGGAAATGAAAGCGGCTTCACACTGTGGTCTGGGGGGGGGGGGGGGGGGGTCCTTGGGGGTTCCAGGGGGTCCTTGGGGGTCCTGCCCCGGATAAATAAGTTAATATAGCCTTAAAATCAGTGACTTTATTTTATGCTTTTGTTATTTTTGGAGGGAAAAAAAAAACGTGGAAAACTCCAGGCAATGAATTGTGAAACATTCATGAAATTTCCCCTGAAAATTGTGTTTAAAAAAAATGAGTTCAAGCATTTTGACCCTATGTTATGCTTCAGTAGCTACAGGCTGTTCCAACAATGTAGATTATATATTTTTTTAATCTTAACAAAAAAAATCATCTCTTATTCATTAATTTTACAATATAAATTGGGGGTCCCAGAGATAGAAATTCCATTAAATGGGGGACCGTAGACTAATTCAGGTCAAACCTGTGGTGTCCTTGAAATGAAGATGGTTGAAAATCCCTGCTAGAGCCGTAACAATCTTCTCTTATGGGGGTCCCTGGCATATATTTTCAGGCCAATGAGTGTCAATGTGGGGGTCCTTGACATGAACAAGTCTGAGAACCACTGGTTAGGTCAGCTCACACTGGACCGTCCCACTGTCTTGTTTTGGCTTCTGTTGTGTTTGGACTGTGATCACCGGGTCATTCATCGTGTTGGTTTTTAAAGCTCAGTTTTGTTTTTTTGTTTAGTTCTCTTTTGACTATTGTATCAAAATGTCTCCATCAGTGTCATCTCTTACCTAATTTATTAGCCCTATTCGTGTGTGTGTGTGTGTGTGTGTGCGTGTGTGTGCATGCGTGCGCTTGCGAGAGTAGTGAATGTGTGAGATGACTACAGAACCTTGACTTAAAGATGGAGTGTCATGTACAGTATTTGTTAAAATGTCGTTTTTAAGTGGACATGCCCAACAGTTCATTAAAAGGATCCCTGGCAAAATACGACAAATATGTCTTAAAACATTATAATTGCCCTCTATTACTAAAAATGTTTAAATATTATATTATATATGTATATTATATTATATATGTTAAAATATTTTATTTCTTTCTAAATAGGGAATGTTTCACTCAATAGGGACTGCTCCTGTCGCAAGTTGATGATGTCATATGACCATGTGTGGTCCAGCTCTATGGAATTATGGAATGCACGTGCTAATAAAAAACATATTAACTTTAGGAAGTATTAAGTTGTTTTTCATTATGCATTCCATAATTCCATAGGGCTAGACCACACATGGGCATATGACATCAACTTGCGATGGGAGCAGTCCCTATTGAGTGAAAGATTCTCTATTTATGAAAGAAAAAAAATATTTATGGTGTTATTTTGTAATTTTAGTTATAGAGGGCAAGTATAATGTTTTAAGACATATTTGTCTTATTAGCCAGGGATCCTTTTAAGTAAACTTGGTTCGCGGTGATGGGTGGTGATCCACCTGAATTGATATTGTGATGTCACTATATCACAGTTTTTTTTTTTCATTGGCACGTTTGACTGTCCAGGTTTCAGCCTCCAGGAAGAAACCCTAAATACAAAGGGAAGACAACATCGCGGCACTCCATCTTTAAATTAAATGACATCCAATCCATTGCCAAGATTATTTTCTTTTCTAGATATTTATGAATAAATAAAACAAATGTGTCGTTTTCTGTTCTGGTTTCATTGGCTGGAATGATCAAGAATAAATGTGTATGGACCTATACGTCGACTTTGTGACTGTGTTATTTGGTTATTTGATATAGAGCACTGAAGTCTGTGGCGCCAAGTCTACAGGTTCATGTACTTTTTATTTGCATTGTAATCCCCATAGGGGAAGGCAGCACTGTGTATGCCTTGATCCCGCCTCTAGATGCCGCTGATTGGCCAGGCCGTTTGGTGGCCGGAGCATCAAGTCTGCCTGAGAGTTCCCAGATGGGAGCAGGAGGGGGGGAACCCAGTGTACTCTCTGCTGCCCCATCTGGCGGAGTCAGGTTAATAGAAAGAGGTATTTCAGAAAACTGTCAGAATTTTGAAGACATGTTTTTAAATTTCGACGTCAGGCCTAAATGGGTTACAACAAGAAGTATATAGGGCAGAGGTGGGAAGTCCAAGTGAAGTCCTAAACTCGTTTCGAGTCCCAAACGGGTCTAAAAGTCTCGTTGGAAGTCGTTACTTGAAGACTGAAGTCAAGAGATGGCTCAGGTCAAGTCCAGGTAAAGTCCAAGCAGGGACGTGCACACATAGACATCAAAGGGGGCTTCAGCCCCTGCCCTTTTACCCGTCTGTAAAACAACTGCCCTTTCCACACCACGAATGCAGCATTTACTGATGGTGAAAGAAATGCAAATGCCCAACCTTTCCATGCCATACCGGAAGGCAGCGTTCAGGAGAATAGCTTTGTTTCCCCCCCGAAGTCTCCTGAAATTCAACACAGTATTTTTGCGTTGAGCAAATTTGTTTAGAAATCCATGTCGTTACACACCGCATCTCCACTAGCTAAAGAGTGCTGGGTTGTGCCCCGAACATAGCTGATCTATTATGTTCGCTATTTTTGTCCAAAAGTGCCCTCTTACAGGATTTCAGCCCCTGCCCCTCTAACACTCTGTTCGTCCCTGAGTCCAAGTATAGTTTTGATTTGTTTCAAATAAGTGAAAAATCATCAAATGTGTGACTCCACAGTCCAAGTCTCATGTTCCCCACTAAGGCTGCAATGATCAATTGATAAATCGTAATCAAATTGTTTATATTCAATTAGTTGTCAACTAATTTACTAATAAATTAATCGAATCAGCAACTACATGCTGGAGGTTTTTGCAATTAATCGTAGGTGATTTGTCCAGTTAACCATTTTTTCCCAGTGTTAACCCATTTTGGGGCGGGAACTCCTTTTGCATTTTTTACATACATTATGTTATCATTTAGCCATTGAAAAATAGCAGATCTACAAGCTCATAGCGCGGCACCGAGTGCCGCGCTATGAACTTGTAGGTCTGCTATTTTTTTTAAATCGTTAAAATGTGCATCAAATCTTTCAGAAAATTGTCATGATTTAGAAAACATTTTTTTTTAATTTCCACGTCAGGCCTGAATGGGTTAAATGTAACTAAAGAGTGAGCCATCTCTCTTCCCTTACAACCTGATGATAGTTGCACGTCGTGCACAGTAGCGACTGCAACGCTAAATATGACACATAACAATGCAGAATCACATGGTATCCAATAACATCTAATGCAGGGGTGGGCAACTTTGACGATGGAGAGGGCCAATATATCCAGAGGGCCACAGTGCATATTACTGTCGTAGCAAAAATAGCCAATTGTAGATCAGCTATTTTTGCTATATTTGAATGGAAAACCTGAATATCTTTTTTGCTATTTTTTTATTGGAATCCTGAAAAGTAACCTTTTTAATTGAATTTAAAATGCATTTAGTTATAGTTATGTTAACTTTATGAACTGTTAACATAACTACATTGGACACAAAAAGACAATAACATTTTAATACTAGTCATTAAGTACTAGTCATGTAATACTAGTCATGAAGTAATTAAAGCGGGTTTGGAATTGTAACAGCTGAAATCAATACTACAGTATATCAGTATTCTGATGTTAACACGCGGGCCGCATTAAGTGAAGGTGGGGGCCGCATGTGGCCCCCGGGCCGCCAGTTGCCCACCCCTGATCTAATGTCTGCATGAGGCCATCAAAATCCGGTAAACTCACAAATTGTACCATCACACCTGTATAGAGCGTTGCAGTCCCGCCCCCTACCATGGACCAGGAAATGAATCCCAATGCATTTTTCCCATAGACATTTCAAAAAGTATTTATTTAAAGACGGTTACGCCGCGGACAAATCCAACTCGAGTCGTGACAACTCATGACAACACAAACAATATTTTGGACCAAACAAATAATTACAAAGAAGAAAAACAACACAAAAAGTGTTGTAACCTGCCGTTTTTTTCTTCTTTCTAATTATTTGTTCAGCCCAAAAAATTGTGTTTGTTGTCATGATTTGTCACGACTCGAGTTGGCTTTGTCCGCGGCGTAAGCGTCTTTAAATAAATACTTTCTGAAATGTCTATGAGGAAAATGAACGGAGAATCATTTCCTGGTCCATGGTAGGGGGCGGGACTGCGACGCTCTATATTACCGTATATTACTGTATATGCTGCTAAACTTGAGGTTTACGGGCAAATCTAGAGCCCATAAATGCCTGTTAACTTTTCACGCAGTGTTTCTTCTCTTTTATTTCCTGTAAGACAAACAGAAGAGGAGGACGTTCTGCCACTTTGTTACATGGTTTATTGTTTATTTAAAATACTCTCCATCTGCAAATGATCTTCTCCATTTCAAAACAAAGTTCACAGCTAGTAGCCTACATAGTAAGCAAAAAGAGGGGTGGGGGGGGTGATTCAGGCTTAATCTCTATGTGTTTTGCTCTGCGGCGGGGTTGCGGGGGGGACATAGGTGGGGTTGGGGGACAAGGGGGGGGGGGCAATAGGAGCATATCTTGCTGTGGGGCAGGGGGGGCAATAGGTGAATGTCTTGCTGTGGGGAGGGGGGGGCAGGGGGTGGGGGGGCAATAGGTGAATGTCTTGCTGTGGGGAAGGGGGGGGGGCAAGGGGGTGGGGGGGCAATAGGTGAATGTCTTGCTGTGGGGGTGGGGCTGGGGGGCAATAGGAGCATATCTTGCTGTGGGGCAGGGGGGGCAATAGGTGAATGTCTTGCTGTGGGGCAGGGGGGGCAGGGGGTGGGGGCAATAGGTGAATGTCTTGCTGTGGGGCAGGGGAACAGGGGTCTGGGGGGGCAATAGAACAATGTCTTGCTGTGGGGCAGGGGGGACAGGAGGGGGCCTGGGGGGAAATAGGAGGATGTCTTGCTGTGGGACAGGGGGACGGGGGGACAGGGGGACGGGGGCAACAGGAGGATGTCTTGCTGTGGGACAGGGGGACGGGGGGACAGGGGGACGGGGGCAACAGGAGGATGTCTTGCTGTGGGACAGGGGGACGGGGGGACAGGGGGACGGGGGCAACAGGAGGATGTCTTGCTGTGGGACAGGGGGACGGGGGGACAGGGGGACGGGGGCAACAGGAGGATGTCTTCCTGTGGGACAGGGGGACGGGGGCAACAGGAGGATGTCTTGCTGTGGGACAGGGGGACGGGGGGACAGGGGGACGGGGGCAACAGGAGGATGTCTTGCTGTGGGACAGGGGGACGGGGGGACGGGGGCAACAGGAGGATGTCTTCCTGTGGGACAGGGGGACGGGGGCAACAGGAGGATGTCTTGCTGTGGGACAGGGGGACGGGGGGACAGGGGGACGGGGGCAACAGGAGGATGTCTTGCTGTGGGACAGGGGGACGGGGGACAGGGGGACAGGGGCAACAGGAGGATGTCTTGCTGTGGGACAGGGGGACGGGGGCAACAGGAGGATGTCTTGCTGTGGGACAGGGGGACGGGGGCAACAGGAGGATCTCTTGCTGTGGGACAGGGGGACGGGGGCAACAGGAGGATGTCTTGCTGTGGGACAGGGGGACGGGGGGACAGGGGGGCGGGGGCAACAGGAGGATGTCTTGCTGTGGGACAGGGGGACGGGGGGACAGGAGGATGTCTTGCTGTGGGACAGGGGGACGGGGGGACAGGAGGATGTCTTGCTGTGGGACAGGGGGACGGGGGCAACAGGAGGATGTCTTGCTGTGGGACAGGGGGACAGGGGGACGGGGGCAACAGGAGGATGTCTTGCTGTGGGACAGGGGGACGGGGGCAACAGGAGGATGTCTTGCTGTGGGACAGGGGGACAGGGGGACGGGGGCAACAGGAGGATGTCTTGCTCTCTGAGGTGTTGAAAGGGTGCAGTAAGTCATCCTTATCCGTTGTTTTTGTATTACAATTTTTGTTAAATAACTCTATATTCTGATAGTAATCCATTCTGAACAGGAACCCTTTTTGGTGTTTTGGTGCATTATGTTATGCTTTAACTGTTGAAAAATAGCAGATCCATAAGCTCATAGCGCGGCCGTGTTGTGAAGCTTGTAGATCTGCTATTTTCACTAGCTTCTGAAACATTTGTTTTCCAATTAATGGAATTCCATATTCTTTTTTTTTAAAAATGTATTTATTACATTATTTTGAAAAATAAGATTTTTTTTTAAAGATTTCTTTTGCTTACAAAAGAATAATTAGAAACAAAAATGTGGGAAACAAAAAGGGATATTTACCCCCACATGGGTCCCGACCCCGTGCTTGGGAACCAGGGCTGTATGCATGCGGGAACGCATGGCCGCTAATATATAATTATACAACAGGTCGTTTCGAGGAAGCAATCTGATTGGTTGGAACAGCCTTCTAGCCGTGGTTCAAACGAGCACCATTCACCACCTAATCAAAACAAAGAATTCAGCCGAGTGGGGCGCTATGAACTTGTTGGGTTGCTATTTTTGAAAAATCGTTAAAATGTGCCTCAAATCTTTCAGAAAATTGTCATGATTTAGAAAACTTTTTTTTTTAATTTCAACGTCAGGCCTGAATGGGTTAAATCACAGACAGGGTGACCGACACAGAGCGGAGGTGGTTAACACCCTGCGTGGCATAAACGGAGGTCTCCGTACCTATCAAATAGTAACGCTCGACGCTCAGGACGGAGATTAATTGAAGGACTGAACTTTATTGATATCATAACAGATAACAGATCTTAACGCACCCCTCACCAACCTTAATCCGGTCGTCTTAACGCGCCCCTCACCAACCTTAATCCGGTAGTCTTAACGCACCCCTCACCAACCTTAATCCGGTCGTCTTAACGCACCCCTCACCAACCTTAATCGGGTCGTTTTAACGCACCCCTCACCAACCTTAATCCGGTCGTCTTAACGCACCCCTCACCAACCTTAATCGGGTCGTTTTAACGCACCCCTCACCAACCTTAATCCGGTCGTTTTAACGCACCCCTCACCAACCTTAATCCGGTCGTTTTAACGCACCCCTCACCAACCTTAATCCGGTCGTTTTAACGCACGCCTCACCAACTTTAATCCGGTCGTTTTAACGCACCCCTCACCAACCTTAATCCAGTCGTTTTAACGCACCCCTCACCAACCTTAATCCGGTCGTCTTAACGCACCCCTCACCAACCTTAATCGGGTCGTTTTAACGCACCCCTCACCAACCTTAATCCAGTCAGACCAATGCCATGTCTAACCAAAGTATGCATCCCCCAACATGGCGCCTGGTGCACCTTGAAACGTGCTCCGTTGCTGCAAATCGCTGGGCAATCAGAATCAAGCATTCAAGCCTGTCTGCGTATAACAAAGCACTCATGATCAGGCCTACTATATGAATATAGAGCGTAAACATTTTTAACAAATTCATCATCACTTACCACTACCTTTGAACTGGAGATTCTGGATTTTTATTTTATAAACAGAATAAGGGGGAGGGGGGGGGGGGGGGGTTGATAACCATTCATGGCAGCGGTATGATGAGGTCATAGGGCTCTCTTCTCGTCAGTGCAAAACCCCTTATTTGAACAACACATTTTTTATGTTTTTCAAAAATAGTAAAAAGAAAAAGGCAAAGAAGTTTAGGGATAAGACGTTTGACACTGATGAAAACTGAGACCATAGTCTCGTATAGACCATGGGGGGGGGGGGGGGGGAGTCTATGAGAGCACAGCGTTGGGAGGGCGGGGAAGAGTCTTCTGGCCTATGAGAGCACAGCGTTGGAGGGCGGGGCCGAGTGTTCTGGCCTATGAGAGCACGGCGTTGGTGTGGCGGATGCCGATCAGGTTGTCGGCGCTCATGGACCGCCTCATGGACGCACGATTCAGGTCCCTGTATTTGTCCTCGCATAGTCTGGAGATGGCCTGGACGCACGCACATGCGCACGCACACGCACACACACACACACACACACACACACACACACACACACACACACACACAGTTTGTAAATACATCAAAGATGCATATAATAATCCATTTCTAATGGGTGAAGCCTTGGCCTGGAAGAGAGGTCATCAGGTGGTCTCCAACCTTACCTCTAGTTTGTGAGCGCGCTGGTTGTCCAGCGGCTCCAGTGATTATTTCCGACATTCCGAGAGACCCGACCCAGCCAGGCAGACATAAATGTGGACTATATGAAATAATTACCATTTTATGATTAAAGCGAGAGAGAGAGAGAGAGAGAGAGAGAGAGAGAGAGAGAGAGAGAGAGAGAGAGAGAGAGAGAGAGAGGGTGGGAGGGCTAAAGAGAGACTTGTCTCTTCTCTTCTCCTCAGCGTGCATGCATTTAAACGGATCATTTGTTTTTTACACACAATCATCAGAGTTTTAGCAGGCGCATGTACCGGTCTTGGCTCAATGGAATATTAACAAGGCACGACACTCAATGCACTTATAAACAGCTCCTACTTTGCTCTCTTCTTTATCCACGTGTGGGGAATGGGATACACAGGAGAGTTGTCATGGTTTCTTTAAACCTTCTTATATTAATTGGAGCTTTGCTAGTTTGCTTTCACCTCGTAAATTATCACACGTTAAACAGAACGATGCGGAGCATGAGCGCACATGCAGCGGACAGAGAGAAAGAGTATACAGTCACAAAATCACACAATGAATATGTTATTAACATTTGCAACAACAACAAAAAATCACACCCGTGTGAAGTAAGTGGTGCAACTCTGTGTGGGGGTCCCCGGGGGGGGGGGGGGGGGGGGAGTTCCAGACCCACAGGAACGCACCCTGGGTGCCGACCCGATTCCGGCGAGCCGCCCCGCGTCCGAAACGGTTGAGAAATGACAGAGTTACCGTGTGGGGGTCCCTCTACTGTACCCTTCACTGTACTGCACTGTCACTGTACTGTACTGGCACACCCGAAATCACCATATATACTGTTAATATGTGCATGTGTGTTTGTGTGTGTGTTATGTTGCGCACAGGTGGTGAAAAACAACCATGCTGTTTTCGTGCTCAGACGCACCCACTCACCCACCCACCCAGCCAGCCACACACCCAGCCACACACATAGTCACTTAAGGACTTTGCACCACTTAAAAAGCACACAGTACACACACGTCTCACACACACACGTCACACACATCACACACACACACAGTAGCCTACGGGTCTTCTCGGATCCACTCGGACATTACACATAATGATTGACAGACCCGAGTTCCGAGGGGGATACGTCCGATTCCGACCCGGCCCGAGTGATTACGATAAAACACGTCTACGACCCGAGCGGGTCTCGGGTCCACTCGGGTATTTCCGGAGTCGGGGGACCCGGTGAAGAGGTGTAGTGTGTAGTGTGTAGTGTATAGTGTGTAGTGTGTAGTGTAGTGTGTTGTACCTCTAGTTTGTGAGCACACTGGTTGTCCAGAGGCTCCAGTAGTGTAGTGTGTAGTGTATAATGTGTAGTGTATAATGTGTAGTGTGTACTGTATACTGTGTAGTGTGTAGTGTGTAGTGTATAGTGTGTACTGTATACTGTGTAGTGTGTAGTGTGTAGTGTATAGTGTATAGTGTATAGTGTGTAGTGTGTAGTGTATAGTGTATAGTGTATAGTGTGTAGTGTGTAGTGTGTAGGGTGTAGTGTGTACTGTATACTGTGTAGTGTGTAGTGTGTAGTGTGTAGTGTATAGTGTATAGTGTGTAGTGTGTAGTGTGTAGGGTGTAGTGTGTACTGTATACTGTGTAGTGTGTAGTGTGTAGTGTGTAGTGTATAGTGTATAGTGTGTAGTGTGTAGTGTGTAGGGTGTAGTGTATAGTGTGTAGTGTAGTGTAGTGTGTTGTACCTCTAGTTTGTGAGCGCGCTGGTTGTCCAGCGGCTCCAGGGGGAAGTTGAGGTTGTTGTCGTCGGCCAGCTGTCGCAGGTCAAAGTAGTACTTGGCGTAAACGCTGGCCGGAACGTTGATGTTGAACTGGAGCAGCTCCAGGAAGTGGCGCTCCATCTCGTTCCTGTGTGACGCACGCACACACGCACACACACACGCATGCACGCAAGCAATGTTTGTGTTACTGACAAAACAAACATTAAACTCTGTTCATTGTTAATGGCATTTAATGTTTGTCTAGACAAGACAAACATTAAACCTGTGTCTCAAAAATAAAAAAAATGTAAGTTAAAATAGGGATGGACAGGACGGAGATGAAACATCGGGGCTATGAGGAGGTCGCCATGGATACCGCATCCAGGTATTGTCTTGGTCAGAAGTGTGTGTGTGCGTGTGCGTGCGTGCGTGCGTGCGCGCGTGCGTGCGTGCGTGCGTGCGTGCGTGCGTGCGTGCGTGCGTGGGTGCGTGCGTGCGTGCGTGCGTGCGTGCGTGCTGTCTGGTTTCCCAGGGTAACTAATATAGTGGTTCGAGAGACACAGCCCATTATGTTGGACCGTGGAGAGCACTTGAGACCCACCCAGCCCCGCATGACCCCCACCCCCCCTTCTCTCAAACCACCCCTACATCCATCGCCCCATCCATCCATCCACCCATCCATCCATCCACCCATCCATCCACCCATCCATCGAGTGGATGGCACAGAGTGCCGCGCTACGGGCTTGTCGTTAAAATGTGGCCCAATGTGTAATACTGTTCTAAGCAACAGTATTACATGGTAAAGAAAGCTTTGGTACAGAAATGGTGGAGACGGGGCAGTGAAGCCACCGGCTTGGATCAAACAAACAGAACCATAGTAAAAGGCAGTAAGACACAGTGCTATAGGATCACGGCCTGTAGTCCAATAAGACACAGTGCTATAGGATCACGGCCTGTAGTCCAATAAGACACAGTGCTATAGGATCACGGCCTGTAGTCCAATAAGACACAGTGCTATAGGATCACAGCCTGTAGTCCAGTCTCTCTCTCAATAAGACACAGTGCTATAGGATCACAGCCTGTAGTCCAATAAGACACAGTGCTATAGGATCACGGCCTGTAGTCCAATAAGACACAGTGCTATAGGATCACGGCCTGTAGTCCAATAAGACACAGTGCTATAGGATCACGGCCTGTAGTCCAATAAGACACAGTGCTATAGGATCACGGCCTGTAGTCCAATAAGACACAGTGCTATAGGATCACAGCCTGTAGTCCAGTCTCTCTCTCAATAAGACACAGTGCTATAGGATCACGGCCTGTAGTCCAATAAGACACAGTGCTATAGGATCACGGCCTGTAGTCCAATAAGACACAGTGCTATAGGATCACGGCCTGTAGTCCAATAAGACACAGTGCTATAGGATCACAGCCTGTAGTCCAGTCTCTCTCTCAATAAGACACAGTGCTATAGGATCACGGCCTGTAGTCCAATAAGACACAGTGCTATAGGATCACAGCCTGTAGTCCAATAAGACACAGTGCTATAGGATCACAGCCTGTAGTCCAATAAGACACAGTGCTATTGGATCACAGACTGTAGTCCAGTCTCTCTCTCAATATGACACAGTGCTATTCCAGCACTCACCAGCAGCACAGCTCAATGACAACTCACAATAGATTGCTTTTAGATTGGAACCTACACTCTACAAACACTTGTATTCCTGCGGCGGCCGACCCGCATCACTCTTTCATCTCTCTCTCTCTCTCTCTGTGGTGCATTTTTACATGTTCTTCAATCTGATAAGATTGAACCCAACATGAAAGACGAAACTCCACTCTAAGAGATATATACTGAAAATGTTTGTATTTTCACGAAAATGTGGTCTCTATTTCCTTCCTGGACTACATAGGAGGAGGGGGGGAGGCTGCATGGAGGTGTGACTTCAAAGTCACACCTCCATGTAGCCTCCCCTCCCCCTCTCTCCACAAGGACGGGAAGTGCACTAAAGCATTATGGGCATTGTAGGAATTCAGCAATCCAGTCAAACACACACACTTCATTATGTTAACACATTGAGAGCCCACGCAAAACTGCCCAAAATCACTTTCACCTAGAAAATCCATTCACATTTTTTATAATTCAGCTGACTGTGGAGACACATGCTGGAACTTTTTACTTTGAAATGTTTTATAGTTTCTGAGTTATTTAATTTAAACGCCAAATGCATTCTCAATGGCGAAAACACAAACTTTGGCACCATGTGTTAAAAAAAGAAAAGAAAAAAGTGTTTTGATTTTTCAGATTTGTTTCAAAGACGTCCACAGACGTCTTGGGCTATGCACGTGCGGTAATACCCAGGACGTCCACACTCCACAGACGTTTTGGGCACAAAATGTGTTAAGTTCCTGTACTCACATGTCCTCCACGGGGATGTCCTTGAGGATCTGGCAGTAGTCCACGTTCCACACGGCCTGGTCGTCCCACACCTTGGAGGATTATTATTATGATTATGATCATTATCTTCATCCTCATAATTATTATCATCATCATTAGTTTTAATTACCTTGGAGGCCAGCAGGATGGCTCCCAGCACGATGCGTTTCCAGTTGCTAGGGCAGATGTCCAGCTCCGCGTAGGTCAGGAGACGCTCCAGGTACACCTGCATGTGAGAGGAATGGAGACACATGAGACCTCCAGGTACACCTGCATGTGAGAGGAATGGAGACACAGGAGACCTCCAGGTACACCTGCATGTGAGAGGAATGGAGACACATGAGACATCCAGGTACACCTGCATGTGAGAGGAATGGAGACACATGAGACCTCCAGGTACACCTGCATGTGAGAGGAATGGAGACACAGGAGACCTCCAGGTACACCTGCATGTGAGAGGAATGGAGACACATGAGACCTCCAGGTACACCTGCATGTGAGAGGAATGGAGACACAGGAGACCTCCAGGTACACCTGCATGTGAGAGGGATGGAGACACATGAGACCTCCAGGTACACCTGCATGTGAGAGGAATGGAGACACATGAGACCTCCAGGTACACCTGCATGTGAGAGGAATGGAGACACAGGAGACCTCCAGGTACACCTGCATGTGAGAGGAATGGAGACACATGAGACCTCCAGGTACACCTGCATGTGAGAGGAATGGAGACACATGAGACCTCCAGGTACACCTGCATGTGAGAGGAACGGAGACACAGGAGACCTCCAGGTACACCTGCATGTGAGAGGAATGGAGACACAGGAGACCTCCAGGTACACCTGCATGTGAGAGGAATGGAGACACATGAGACCTCCAGGTACACCTGCATGTGAGAGGAATGGAGACACAGGAGACCTCCAGGTACACCTGCATGTGAGAGGAATGGAGACACAGGAGACCTCCAGGTACACCTGCATGTGAGAGGAATGGAGACACATGAGACCTCCAGGTACACCTGCATGTGAGAGGAATGGAGACACAGGAGACCTCCAGGTACACCTGCATGTGAGAGGGATGGAGACACATGAGA
This sequence comes from Electrona antarctica, assembly GCF_951216825.1. Lineage (NCBI taxonomy): Eukaryota > Metazoa > Chordata > Actinopteri > Myctophiformes > Myctophidae > Electrona > Electrona antarctica. Next base: position 43,660,688 of record NC_136794.1, on the reverse strand, counting down.
CCTCCAGGTACACCTGCATGTGAGAGGAATGGAGACACATGAGACCTCCAGGTACACCTGCATGTGAGAGGAATGGAGACACATGAGACCTCCAGGTACACCTGCATGTGAGAGGAATGGAGACACAGGAGAAGACCACGCTGAGATGGACAGAGTTGGTATCCAAATGGACCATTATTAGATCTTTAACTCTTGAGAATGAAACCAAAGAAATGAAACCAAATGGACCCTTCCGGGGTCCATTTGGTTTCATTTTACGCTCTCAAGAGTTAAATTATTGTAGTTAATAATTAGGCGATGATGCAATAATTGTGACAGGCCTACACATGTAACCAAATGGACCCTGCTTAGCAGAAATCTAAATTAAAATACAACGGAAATTAAAAACAAAAAGATAAGGGCTTCTGTTCACGGCTTTCAGGACTTTCAACAAATACACATTTTGTGTCAATCATGAAGAACTTTTTTTCTCCACAGAAAATGACAAAAGGGTCTTCCTGACCTTAATGGATTAAGAGCGTCTGCTAAATGCCTAAATTGTAAATTGTAAATTGTAATATCACTGGCTGTGTTTGTAGGGGTTTACTGCCCTCAGGTGGCCAGAAGGTGAATGACAACAGCTGCATCAATGGCACTAACTCAGTAGCCTGGCTAATAAGCCAGACCGAATCCTGCCGGCGGATTACGGTCTGGAGAGGCTCAATTGTACTCCCATTTCCTACACCAGAGAACTGGTGTGGCCAATCGGGACACGGTATGCAATATGGGCGGGCTTTGGTACAGTGACATTCAATGCTTGAGACCTTTGACTGACCAGTACCTCTAACCAATTGCGTCAAAGAGAAAATGTTTGAACCCACCCGCCAGGAAACAAGATCCATACACAGCATCTCCAGACTCAAATACCACACGACAGTGTGATTTGAGTCTGGCTTATTAGCCAGGCTGCTAACTCAGAGGTTGATTGCTTCTCAACTTTCATTTGTTCAAGTCAATTACTATCCATTATAGAGGGTATACATGTGCGTGACATAAAATGGTAAATGGTAAATGGTGCATTTATAACCCTAACCCTTTATCCAAGGCGCTTTACATAGATTGTGCATTACATTCACCCATTCACACACACATTCATACACCGATGGCGGCGGAAACCATGCAAGGCACTAGCCAGCACATCAGGAGCAATTAGGGGTTCAGTGTCTTGCTCAAGGACACTTTGACGCTAACTCTGGGGGAGCCCGGGTTCGAACTGGCAACCTTGCGGTTACCATCCAGCCACTCTGCGTGACATCCTCATACCGGAGGTTATGCGGGAACGCCTACGGAGTGGCAAAAAACTACTTCCTGGCTTCGACAGCCCATACATCCGCGCAGAAAAGTCCTATCTGATTGACAGCTCATACATCCACACAGAAAAGTCCTATCTGATTGACAGCCCATACATCCACACAGAAAAGTCCTATCTGATCGACAGCCCATACATCCACACAGAAAAGTCCTATCTGATTGACAGCTCATACATCCACACAGAAAAGTCCTATCTGATTTACAGCCCATACATCCACACAGAAAAGTCCTATCTGATCGACAGCCCATACATCCACACAGAAAAGTCCTATCTGATTGACAGCCCATACATCTGCGCAGAAAAGTCCTATCTGATTTACAGCCCATACATCCACACAGAAAAGTCCTATCTGATTGACAGCCCATACATCCACACAGAAAAGTCCTATCTGATTGACAGCCCATACATGCAAACAGAAAAGTCCTATCTGATTGACAGCCCATACATCCGCGCAGAAAAGTCCTATCTGATTGACAGCCCATACATCCACACAGAAAAGTCCTATCTGATTGACAGCTCATACATCCAAACAGAAAAGTCCTATCTGATTGACAGCCCATACATCCACGCAGAAAAGTCCTATCTGATTGACAGCTCATACATCCAAACAGAAAAGTCCTATCTGATTGACAGCTCATACATCCAAACAGAAAAGTCCTATCTGATTGACAGCTCATACATCCAAACAGAAAAGTCCTATCTGATTGACAGCCCATACATCCACGCAGAAAAGTCCTATCTGATTGACAGCCCATACATCCACGCAGAAACGTCCTATCTGATTGACAGCTCATACATCCAAACAGAAAAGTCCTATCTGATTGACAGCTCATACATCCAAACAGAAAAGTCCTATCTGATTGACAGCTCATACATCCAAACAGAAAAGTCCTATCTGATTGACAGCCCATAGAGACACACAGGGACTACAAATTTCACGCACCCAAATGAGACAGCGGCCCCACTTCTGGTCCGTACAAATTACTTGTACTTGCTGTTATTAAAGCAAACCTGGGCTTCCATAACACCTCAACAGTGCCACAGGCTGATCACCTCCATGCCACGCCCCATTAATGAAATAATTTGTTTAAAAGTAATTAAGTTAAAAGTATTAACTGCATACATTAATATAGTTTTCAGCACACAACACACACACACACACACACACACACACACACACACACACACACACACGAGCTCACCAGAGTGACGATGGCACACTCTGCAGTGAGCTGTGCAGCGCTGAACAGTGTCCTGACGAAACGGTAGATGATCTTGTGTTCCGGATCTACACGCGAGTAGTCCTCTGGAATTGGGTCTCTCTACAGGACGGACACGCGGACACGCACACACGCACACACGCACGCACGCACGCACGCACGCACGCACACACACACAGTTAAGAGTTAAAAAGGTGTTGAAATGTTCTTTAAATATCATGTAACTACATAATGATAAAAGAGTGTATAGGCTGTATGTGTTTTATTTGAGGGTAAATCCTAAAGTAACCTTTTCAAAAGAAATTGGCAATATTACATTACAGCGTCCCCAAAATGTCAGTTATATAAAAAAAAGGGGAAAAAAAGAATAATCAGTGTGTTTTTCTTTGCGTTGTTGTTCCTTACTTTATCATTCAAAAAGGTGTTATTGGGAAGTTCATATTTAGTGAATTGTCTAACATTGTTGTGATAGAAAACAAGTTCATCATTGTATCCGTGCTGTGATTGGGTACTGGCTCTATGAAACCAGCCACTCACACAGATAGGATGTAACTTCTCATCGAAGATGTCCAGAGATCTGTTCGAGTCCCTGTAGGAGAGGAGACGAGGAGACAGGAGAGGAGATGAGGAGGCAGGAGAGGAGACAGGAGAGGAGACGACACAGCGGTCAATGTTGGACTTTTTGGGTTTTGTAAAGATCAGATTTAAATGAGATTCGCCTCTGCAGGGCTTTGACACTAAGGTCTCAGAGGGACTGTTCTACTGGCCCAAAGGTCATAAAATACAAGTACAGGTCATGTTCCACTGGCCCAAAGGTCATTAAATACAAGTACAGGTCATGTTGTACTGGCCCAAAGGTCATTAAATACAAGTACAGGTCATGTTCTACTGGCCCAAAGGTCATTAAATACAAGTACAGGTCATGTTCTACTGGCCCAAAGGTCATTAAATACAAGTACAGGTCATGTTCTACTGGCCCAAAGGTCATTAAATACAAGTACAGGTCATGTTCTACTGGCCCAAAGGTCATTAAATACAAGTACAGGTCATATTATACTGGCCCAAAGGTCATTAAATACAAGTACAGGTCATGTTGTACTGGCCCAAAGGTCATTAAATACAAGTACAGGTCATGTTGTACTGGCCCAAAGGTCATTAAATACAAGTACAGGTCATGTTGTACTGGCCCAAAGGTCATTAAATACAAGTACAGGTCATGTTGTACTGGCCCAAAGGTCATTAAATACAAGTACAGGTCATGTTGTACTGGCCCAAAGGTCATTAAATACAAGTACAGGTCATGTTGTACTGGCCCAAAGGTCATTAAATACAAGTACAGGTCATTAAATACAAGTACAGGTCATGTTCTACTGGCCCAAAGGTCATTAAATACAAGTACATGTCATGTTGTACTGGCCCAAAGGTCATTAAATACAAGTACAGGTCATATTCTACTGGCCCAAAGGTCATTAAATACAAGTACAGGTCATGTTGTACTGGCCCAAAGGTCATTAAATACAAGTACAGGTCATGTTGTACTGGCCCAAAGGTCATTAAATACAAGTACAGGTCATATTCTACTGGCCCAAAGGTCATTAAATACAAGTACAGGTCATGTTCTACTGGCCCAAAGGTCATTAAATACAAGTACAGGTCATGTTCTACTGGCCCAAAGGTCATTAAATACAAGTACAGGTCATGTTGTACTGGCCCAAAGGTCATTAAATACAAGTACATGTCATGTTGTACTGCCCAAAGGTCATTAAATACAAGTACATGTCATGTTGTACTGGCCCAAAGGTCATTAAATACAAGTACAGGTCATGTTCTACTGGCCCACAGGTCATTAAATACAAGTACAGGTCATGTTCTACTGGCCCACAGGTCATTAAATACAAGTACAGGTCATGTTCTACTGGCCCAAAGGTCATTAAATACTAGTACAGGTCATGTTGTACTGGCCCAAAGGTCATTAAATACAAGTACAGGTCATGTTGTACTGGCCCAAAGGTCATTAAATACTAGTACAGGTCATGTTGTACTGGCCCAAAGGTCATTAAATACAAGTACAGGTCATATTCTACTGGCCCAAAGGTCATTAAATACTAGTACAGGTCATGTTGTACTGGCCCAAAGGTCATTAAATACAAGTACAGGTCATATTCTACTGGCCCAAAGGTCATTAAATACAAGTACAGGTCATGTTGTACTGGCCCAAAGGTCATTAAATACAAGTACAGGTCATGTTGTACTGGCCCAAAGGTCATTAAATACAAGTACAGGTCATATTCTACTGGCCCAAAGGTCATTAAATACAAGTACAGGTCATTAAATACAAGTACAGGTCATGTTATACTGGCCCAAAGGTCATTAAATACAAGTACATGTCATGTTGTACTGGCCCAAAGGTCATTAAATACAAGTACAGGTCATATTCTACTGGCCCAAAGGTCATTAAATACAAGTACAGGTCATGTTGTACTGGCCCAAAGGTCATTAAATACAAGTACAGGTCATGTTGTACTGGCCCAAAGGTCATTAAATACAAGTACAGGTCATATTCTACTGGCCCAAAGGTCATTAAATACAAGTACAGGTCATGTTCTACTGGCCCAAAGCCCAAAGGTCATTAAATACAAGTACAGGTCATGTTCTACTGGCCCAAAGGTCATTAAATACAAGTACAGGTCATGTTGTACTGGCCCAAAGGTCATTAAATACAAGTACATGTCATGTTGTACTGCCCAAAGGTCATTAAATACAAGTACATGTCATGTTGTACTGGCCCAAAGGTCATTAAATACAAGTACAGGTCATGTTCTACTGGCCCACAGGTCATTAAATACAAGTACAGGTCATGTTCTACTGGCCCACAGGTCATTAAATACAAGTACAGGTCATGTTCTACTGGCCCAAAGGTCATTAAATACTAGTACAGGTCATGTTGTACTGGCCCAAAGGTCATTAAATACAAGTACAGGTCATGTTGTACTGGCCCAAAGGTCATTAAATACTAGTACAGGTCATGTTGTACTGGCCCAAAGGTCATTAAATACAAGTACAGGTCATATTCTACTGGCCCAAAGGTCATTAAATACTAGTACAGGTCATGTTGTACTGGCCCAAAGGTCATTAAATACAAGTACAGGTCATGTTGTACTGGCCCAAAGGTCATTAAATACAAGTACAGGTCATTAAATACAAGTACAGGTCATGTTCTACTGGCCCAAAGGTCATTAAATACAAGTACATGTCATGTTGTACTGGCCCAAAGGTCATTAAATACAAGTACAGGTCATGTTGTACTGGCCCAAAGGTCATTAAATACAAGTACAGGTCATGTTCTACTGGCCCAAAGGTCATTATCAAATACAAGTACAGGTCATGTTGTACTGGTCCAAAGGTCATTAAATACAAGTACAGGTCATGTTCTACTGGCCCAAAGGTCATTAAATACAAGTACAGGTCATGTTCTACTGGCCCAAAGGTCATTAAATACAAGTACAGGTCATGTTGTACTGGCCCAAAGGTCATTAAATACAAGTACAGGTCATTAAATACAAGTACAGGTCATGTTCTACTGGCCCAAAGGTCATTAAATACAAGTACATGTCATGTTGTACTGGCCCAAAGGTCATTAAATACAAGTACAGGTCATATTCTACTGGCCCAAAAGTCATTAAATACAAGTACAGGTCATGTTGTACTGGCCCAAAGGTCATTAAATACAAGTACAGGTCATGTTGTACTGGCCCAAAGGTCATTAAATACAAGTACAGGTCATATTCTACTGGCCCAAAGGTCATTAAATACAAGTACAGGTCATGTTCTACTGGCCCAAAGGTCATTAAATACAAGTACAGGTCATGTTCTACTGGCCCAAAGGTCATTAAATACAAGTACAGGTCATGTTGTACTGGCCCAAAGGTCATTAAATACAAGTACATGTCATGTTGTACTGCCCAAAGGTCATTAAATACAAGTACATGTCATGTTGTACTGGCCCAAAGGTCATTAAATACAAGTACAGGTCATGTTCTACTGGCCCACAGGTCATTAAATACAAGTACAGGTCATGTTCTACTGGCCCACAGGTCATTAAATACAAGTACAGGTCATGTTCTACTGGCCCAAAGGTCATTAAATACTAGTACAGGTCATGTTGTACTGGCCCAAAGGTCATTAAATACAAGTACAGGTCATGTTGTACTGGCCCAAAGGTCATTAAATACTAGTACAGGTCATGTTGTACTGGCCCAAAGGTCATTAAATACAAGTACAGGTCATATTCTACTGGCCCAAAGGTCATTAAATACTAGTACAGGTCATGTTGTACTGGCCCAAAGGTCATTAAATACAAGTACAGGTCATATTCTACTGGCCCAAAGGTCATTAAATACAAGTACAGGTCATGTTGTACTGGCCCAAAGGTCATTAAATACAAGTACAGGTCATGTTGTACTGGCCCAAAGGTCATTAAATACAAGTACAGGTCATATTCTACTGGCCCAAAGGTCATTAAATACAAGTACAGGTCATTAAATACAAGTACAGGTCATGTTCTACTGGCCCAAAGGTCATTAAATACAAGTACATGTCATGTTGTACTGGCCCAAAGGTCATTAAATACAAGTACAGGTCATATTCTACTGGCCCAAAGGTCATTAAATACAAGTACAGGTCATGTTGTACTGGCCCAAAGGTCATTAAATACAAGTACAGGTCATGTTGTACTGGCCCAAAGGTCATTAAATACAAGTACAGGTCATATTCTACTGGCCCAAAGGTCATTAAATACAAGTACAGTTCATGTTCTACTGGCCCAAAGCCCAAAGGTCATTAAATACAAGTACAGGGCATGTTCTACTGGCCCAAAGGTAATTAAATACAAGTACAGGTCATGTTGTACTGGCCCAAAGGTCATTAAATACAAGTACATGTCATGTTGTACTGCCCAAAGGTCATTAAATACAAGTACATGTCATGTTGTACTGGCCCAAAGGTCATTAAATACAAGTACAGGTCATGTTCTACTGGCCCACAGGTCATTAAATACAAGTACAGGTCATGTTCTACTGGCCCACAGGTCATTAAATACAAGTACAGGTCATGTTCTACTGGCCCAAAGGTCATTAAATACTAGTACAGGTCATGTTGTACTGGCCCAAAGGTCATTAAATACAAGTACAGGTCATGTTGTACTGGCCCAAAGGTCATTAAATACTAGTACAGGTCATGTTGTACTGGCCCAAAGGTCATTAAATACAAGTACAGGTCATATTCTACTGGCCCAAAGGTCATTAAATACTAGTACAGGTCATGTTGTACTGGCCCAAAGGTCATTAAATACAAGTACAGGTCATGTTGTACTGGCCCAAAGGTCATTAAATACAAGTACAGGTCATGTTGTACTGGCCCAAAGGTCATTAAATACAAGTACAGGTCATATTCTACTGGCCCAAAGGTCATTAAATACAAGTACAGGTCATATTCTACTGGCCCAAAGGTCATTAAATACAAGTACAGGTCATGTTCTACTGGCCCAAAGGTCATTAAATACAAGTACAGGTCATGTTCTACTGGCCCAAAGGTCATTAAATACAAGTACAGGTCATGTTCTACTGGCCCAAAGGTCATTAAATACAAGTACAGGTCATATTCTACTGGCCCAAAGGTCATTAAATACAAGTACAGGTCATGTTGTACTGGCCCAAAGGTCATTAAATACAAGTACAGGTCATGTTGTACTGGCCCAAAGGTCATTAAATACAAGTACAGGTCATGTTGTACTGGCCCAAAGGTCATTAAATACAAGTACAGGTCATATTCTACTGACCCAAAGGTCATTAAATACAAGTACAGGTCATGTTGTACTGGCCCAAAGGTCATTAAATACAAGTACAGGTCATGTTGTACTGGCCCAAAGGTCATTAAATACAAGTACAGGTCATATTCTACTGGCCCAAAGGTCATTAAATACAAGTACAGGTCATATTCTACTGGCCCAAAGGTCATTAAATACAAGTACAGGTCATGTTGTACTGGTCCAAAGGTCATTAAATACAAGTACAGGTCATATTCTACTGGCCCAAAGGTCATTAAATACAAGTACAGGTCATGTTCTACTGGCCCAAAGGTCATTATCAAATACAAGTACAGGTCATGTTGTACTGGTCCAAAGGTCATTAAATACAAGTACAGGTCATGTTCTACTGGCCCAAAGGTCATTAAATACAAGTACAGGTCATGTTCTACTGGCCCAAAGGTCATTAAATACAAGTACAGGTCATATTCTACTGGCCCCAAAGGTCATTATCAAATACTAGTACAGGTCATGTTCTACTGGCCCAAAGGTCATTAAATACAAGTACAGGTCATGTTGTACTGGCCCAAAGGTCATTAAATACAAGTACAGGTCATGTTATACTGGCCCAAAGGTCATTAAATACTAGTACAGGTCATGTTGTACTGGCCCAAAGGTCATTAAATACAAGTACAGGTCATGTTGTACTGGCCCAAAGGTCATTAAATACTAGTACAGTTCATGTTCTACTGGCCCAAAGGTCATTAAATACTAGTACAGGTCATGTTGTACTGGCCCAAAGGTCATTATCAAATACTAGTACAGGTCATGTTGTACTGGCCCAAAGGTCATTATCAAATACTAGTACAGGTCATGTTGTACTGGCCCAAAGGTCATTATCAAATACTAGTACAGGTCATGTTGTACTGGCCCAAAGGTCATTATCAAATACTAGTACAGGTCATGTTGTACTGGCCCAAAGGTCATTATCAAATACTAGTACAGGTCATGCCCACTGGACAAAGTAAATTGTCCATTTAAAAAACTACCCAATACATTGTGATGCATATGACAGTAAAACAATATATACATTGTGATGTATACGACAGTAAAACAAGGATAAACAGTTTAAAACGATGACCCACCTGTTTTTGATGTGGTAATATATTGCTAACGTCACACTGTGGGCAGAAGAAGAAGAAGAAGAGCAAGCACGTCAGTTTGGGTCAGGTTTCATTTTCATGTGACTTCAAACCATTGGACGGACGGGGGCACGCGCGCGCACGCACGCACGCACGCACGCACGCACGCACGCACGCACGCACGCACGTGCTCTCAAAAAGAGTTAAATAATTGTTAAACATCTGCATCAGATTTACCAGAAGTCTACACAATTATAGAATGTAGAGTTGTTATTTTGAAAAACCTTTGCCTGTTATCTCTCCTAATGATACCAACAGCAATGCAGGATGGAATTGTGGACAAAATATTATCCAACGATTACAAAATATTCTTCAGTTCTGGGTAGGGATGGAGCTTGATAATTGTATTGATAAGGCTTATCGAGCCGGGTTCTTATCGAGCCGGGTTCTTATCGAGCCGGGTTCTTATCGAGCCCACTATTGAGCATTTACTATTATTTTGTGAAAAGACGGGAGACGACAATACATTCTGAACAGAACCAGTATCTTTAACTATAGGGCCTTCAAATACAGTACCTTTCTAACAGACGGAAGGAAATTTACCTTTTTAACCAATAAAATTATATTTAAGAAACTGTTAACTGGTTAATATGTGTACAGTCACCTTGAAAGTGTAATTTTGGTTACCCGGACAGCGCTGGTTGGCAGGTATCAATACACGTGCGTGCGTGCGTGCGTGCGTGCGTGCGTGCGTGCGTGCGTGCGTGCGTGCGTGCGTGCGTGCGTGCGTGCCCCACCCACCACTTGATGGTGCTCTTGAGGTTGGGCTGGCTGATGGTGCTGTCGTCTATGAAGATGGTGGAGCAGGAGCTGTACTTCTTAGAGAGCGTACCGGGAGACACCTGCACACAAAACAAACGCACCTTAGAGAGCGGACCGGGAGACACCTGCACACAAAACAAACGCACCTTAGAGAGCGGACCGGGAGACACCTGCACACAAAACAAACACACCTTAGAGAGCGGACCGGGAGACACCTGCACACAAAACAAACACACCTTAGAGAGCGGACCGGGAGACACCTGCACACAAAACAAACGCAACTTAGAGAGCGGACCGGGAGACACCTGCACACAAAACAAACACACCTTTCATTTACTGTGATCATTTAACTCACTGCAGCTTGTCAGCAACGCGGCAGGACCCCCAGGGACCCCCCATGGACCCCCCAGGGACCCCCCAGGGACCCCATCCCTATTCCCAAAGCCTAAATATATTTTTTGAGGAGCGCTAGCCCCTCCTATATCCAGCTTTTGGTGTGTGTCCACATACTTTGTCCTACACAAACATTACATTTATTACTTGCGCAAGCAGAGCGCGTAAGGTGTAAGGTGGTTCATCCGGCGCTTTGATGCGTATGCCGTGGTACATATACTGATTTTGAGAGTGACGTGATGAAGATATGTACCAATGCCAGGGTATAACTGGCTCTCGATGATGACGTAATAAAGATATGTTTCAGTGTCGGGTGGTAATGCCTCTACTGTACACCACGAGCATACGCATAAAAAACCCAGCCGTATAGTACTTTTCAACTTACATATACATACATACGTTACCTGTTAGCTAACCAATATTGACACATATCGTAATTACGTCACCATAGACAGCCAGTTATAACCAAACTTTAGTATTTAATGTCTTGTGTTTTACAGAGAGGTTGAGATTTGAAAGTTCGTAGCAGTTGACAGTACTTGCGCACTAGTAGGCCATTTATGGCGTTTAATGTTTGTGTTTGCACTGTTTGTTTCACATCACCATTACATCACCTAATCAACACGAGTTAGACTTTAATATATTAGCACCCCTCACTTCACACAGGTGTGATTTCTTAAATAATGTTTAGACATTTCTTCCTATAAAGAAATGCCAAAAAGAGGGTTTGTGTTTAACCATGTTCACATCTTCCAGACGATACAGTTGGGAGTAACATCATTGGTTGTTCTACGTAATGATGACATCATCAATCAACAACAAGACCATATCCTTTATAATGATTCATCAACTACATAAAAAAAGCATTCAGCAACTTTTACCAACGGATGAAGCATCTAAAAACTTCTGATCTTTAGTTTAATAGTTTTGACTGCTGCCTATAGCTTGCGGGATTCAATTGTTATTTTGAGAGGGAGAACAATAGTAATCAGTTCCTTGACTGGCCCAACCCCTGTGTGGATTTGAACTGGAACCAGTAAGTTACAGTGCAAACATTACAGGACTCTTTTACAGAGCAAGACTTTACACATCCAACTTGATCTACACTGTGAGAAATGTTCTGCTGCTGGACGGAGCATCTGCAACATGCACCAAAAAGATGTAAATATGCTGCTGTGTCAGTGAAGCACAAGCTGTACGTCTTTAGAGAACTCTGTGACGGTGTCAGGAAACGTACCGATGTGAATGTTTTCAACACGTCGTCTTTACGCTGGGTGAAGTTAGTAACAACTGGAAAAAGACGCCCATTTGAGGTCGGCATCAGTCTTGTCGGGTACACGCCTGTGCTGATAGGAGATATCGTCTACATCTTGGGAGGGTGTCAGTGTCATTATGACACAAGCCTCAGAGCTGTTAAGTGCGGTTATTATCGCACAAAGGAGTGGCACAATGTGATGTGTGCATTTAACGTGGACACCCACAGATGGTTCAAGCCTAAGGTTTCTGGAACTGTACCGTGGGAGAGGATCTACCACTCGGCCTGTGTCTTGAGGAAGGTTATGTTTATCTATGGAGGACAAACCAGGGAATGCCCGCCCACGCTTACTAATGACATCTACAAGTTGGACACCTCCACAATGGTCTGGTCTTTAATCAACACCAAAGGCACTCGTCCACGGGCTTCTTGGCGTCACTCTGCAACCATCATCGGGAAAAAGATGTTTGTGTTTGGGGGCGGCACGGACGGAGGAGGCTACAGCAAAACAAGAGTGTTTGACACAGAGACTAACCGTTGGCTGACGGTTAGTCGGCTGTTGCCTTCTGCACAGCCGCCTCCAGAAGATCGCTGGAGTCACTCTGCCTTTGCCTACAATGGAGAGCTTTACATATTTGGTGGCTTCAAAATAGAGTACTTCAACGATCTGTGGAAACTAAATCCAGAGACCTTCTCCTGGAAGAAGGTTGAGCTCAAGGGGAAACGCCCCAGTAGGATGTACAACATGTGCTGTTGCATGGTGGGAGACCGTGCGTTCCTCTTCGGAGGAGACGACGCACCCAATGACCTGTGCATCTTGGACTTCTGTCCTAGTCTGAAGACATTATGCAAGCTGGCGGTTATTCAGTATGATCTGCAGCGGTTGGAACTTCCACATAACATCAGGTGGGAACTGGCAGCGAGGAACTGGCAGCCATGACTACAAAAAATCACTGTACAGTGGTATTGTGGTCGGCTGGACGTATACTGGATGTTAATGGTGACGAAATTAAGATATGTTTCAATGTCGGGTTATAACTAGGGCATGGTGCAATAACCGCTATATCGCCATACCAGTATGTAACGCACACCGCGGTATCGGGTTCATTACCGCGGTAAAATTCAAAAATTAAAAACCTTTTTTTTTTTTTTACTCTTTGCATATTGTGTGATATGTGGGTTGGCCAACATAATAAACGGAATCAGTGAGGCTCAGTCTAATCCTGTCAGCAATAATGTTAACTCATGGCGGAGCGGCTGGAAGTTGGCAGCGGTGGCCTAAGGGTTAGAGGAGCTCCCTTGTTGCCGAAAGGTTGCTGGTGATTGTCATCACTCACCCAACACCGCTGAAGTGCCCTTGAGCAAGGCACTGAACCCCCAACTGCTCCCCCTGGAGCTGCTTAGTGGCCAACAGTATAAGACTGTGGTTGTACTGGTCAACTCCCAGGTGTGTGTGTGTGTGTGTGTGTGTGTGTGTGTGTGTGTGTGTGTGTGTGTGTGTGTGTGTGTGTGTGTGTGTGTGTGTGTGTGTGTGTGTGTGTGTGTGTGTGTGTGTGTGTGTGTTTCTATGTGCAGGGCGTTGCTGAAAATGAGCACTTGTGCTCAGCTACTACTCTGGGTAAATAAAGGATATTAAAAAAGATGCATCATATATCAAATTTGGCTCAGCAATCTATAGTCAGTTAACTTGGAACTTTAACTTCAGGGTTTCCTCCGGGTGCCGTCTCCATTAATATATACTCTAAGGGACTAGTCTTTGGCCTCAGGGTTTCCTCCGGGTGACGTCTCTATTAATATATACTCTAAGGGACTAGTCTTTGGCCTCAGGGTTTCCTCCGGGTGCCGTCGCTATTAATATATACTCTAAGGGACTAGTCTTTGGCCTCAGGGTTTCCTCCGGGTGCCGTCTCCATTAATATATACTCTAAGGGACTAGTCTTTGGCCTCAGGGTTTTTTCCGGGTGCCGTCTCCATTAATATATACTCTAAGGGACTAGTCTTTGGCCTCAGGGTTTTTTCCGGGTGACGTCTCTATTAATATATACTCTAAGGGACTAGTCTTTGGCCTCAGGGTTTCCTCCGGGTGCCGTCGCTATTAATATATACTCTAAGGGACTAGTCTTTGGCCTCAGGGTTTCCTCCGGGTGCCGTCGCTATTAATATATACTCTAAGGGACTAGTCTTTGGCCTCAGGGTTTCCTCCGGGTGACGTCTCCATTAATATATACTCTAAGGGACTAGTCTTTGGCCTCAGGGTTTCCTCCGGGTGACGTCTCTATTAATATATACTCTAAGGGACTAGTCTTTGGCCTCAGGGTTTCCTCCGGGTGACGTCTCTATTAATATATACTCTAAGGGACTAGTCTTTGGCCTCAGGGTTTCCTCCGGGTGACGTCTCTATTAATATATACTCTAAGGGACTAGTCTTTGGCCTCAGGGTTTCCTCCGGGTGCCGTCGCTATTAATATATACTCTAAGGGACTAGTCTTTGGCCTCAGGGTTTCCTCCGGGTGACGTCGCTATTAATATATACTCTAAGGGACTAGTCTTTGGCCTCAGGGTTTCCTCCGGGTGACGTCTCTATTAATATATACTCTAAGGGACTAGTCTTTGGCCTCAGGGTTTCCTCCGGGTGCCGTCTCCATTAATATATACTCTAAGGGACTAGTCTTTGGCCTCAGGGTTTCCTCCGGGTGACGTCTCTATTAATATATACTCTAAGGGACTAGTCTTTGCCTCAGGGTTTCCTCCGGGTGACGTCTCTATTAATATATACTCTAAGGGACTAGTCTTTGCCTCAGGGTTTCCTCCGGGTGCCGTCTCCATTAATATATACTCTAAGGGACTAGTCTTTGGCCTCAGGGTTTCCTCCGGGTGACGTCTCTATTAATATATACTCTAAGGGACTAGTCTTTGGCAATATACCGGTATTACCATTTACTAATATCACAGTCTGCTATTTTTGAAAAATCTTGAAAATGAGGCGCAAATCTTTGAATACATATATTCTTTCAGAGCGAATGTTTATAGCCCAGATCTTTGCTTCTTGGGGGTCCCTGGAACAACATATTTCCAGATGGGGGTCCCTGGAACAACATATTTCCAGATGGGGGTCCGCGGCCAAATACAGATCATTCTGGGACTCCTTGACATGAAATATTGTGAGAATCACTGACGTAGTAACATTTTTTTAAGATATTTTGTAGAATCTGGCCTCAGGTCCACTGTTGTTTTTGGCAGCAAATTTTCATTTTAGTTTTAGTCATAGTCTCTTGAATAGTTTTCATTTAGTTTTAGTCACATTTTAGTCACCTGGAATGTTTTTGTGTTGTGAGCTTGTAGACCTGCTATTTTCAGCATGCAACCAAGTGTAAAATGACTTATACTGGATCTCTTGTCCACTAGTCCCTTCCTAACATTTTTGTCTAGTTTTTATCTGTTGACAAAATTGTCAATACATTTAGTCTTAGTTTTAGTCACCACAGCTTAGTTTTCATTTAGTTTCCATTGGGTTTCCGTCAGTGAAAAAAGGGAGGCGACGAACATTTTTTCGTTTTAGTCGACAAAAACAACCCTGTTCGGGTCAGGATGACATCAGGACACTTACGTGGCTGACGTGGTTCAGGTGGTTGCTTTTCCTCTTGTCTCGTACTGGAAAAGACAAAGACAAATATTTGGTTAGAATCCAAAGAGGCATGCGGCGCTGCGCAATGTCGCTGAACACGCTTAACCCTTCACCGTTGTGTTAGTTTTATGTTTTGTTATAATAAACAAACTGTGCCGGCGATATAGTCATGGATTGTATGTGTGGTTTACGATGAGTCAGTCACTGATATTTGACACGGTCTGTTTCTGGCGAGAATTTAATTTAACCCATTTAGGGCGGGAACCCCTTTGGTGTTTTAAACATTGTTATAATTTAGCTATTGAAAAATAGCAGATCTACAAGCTCCAAGCTTGTAGGTCTGCTATTTTTGAAAAATCGTGAAAATGTGCGTGCAAATCTTTGAATATATACTTTCACAGCGAACATTTTTAACTCAAATCTTTGCTTCTGGGGGGTCCCTGGAACAACATATTTTCAGATGGGGGTCGGCGGCCAAATACATATAATTCTAGGGGTCCTTGACATGAAATATTGAGCACCACTGATATAGAAACATGAGGTTTTTCAGATTTTCCTTAATGATTATATCTGGTTTCAGTATTCATTTATGATGAATTTTCTCTAATATTAAAGTTATTTTTGCAGTCAGTTTGTATTGGGGGTGGGGAGGGGTGGGGGGGGGGGGGGGGGGGGGTCGCGAGACATGGCCAAAGCATTTCCGGGGGTCCCTGGCCAAAAACGTTGAGAACCCGACCTATTGGGTGACACGATATCTAGCTGTGTGACCGAGACAGGCCTGATATCTAGCTGTGTGACTGAGACAGGCCTGATATGTAGCTGTGTGACCGTCCGAGACAGGCCTGATATCTAGCTGTGTGACCGAGACAGGCCTGATATCTAGCCGTGTGACCGAGACAGGCCTGATATCTAGCTGTGTGACCGAGACAGGCCTGATATGTAGCTGTGTGACTGAGACAGGCCTGATATCTAGCTGTGTGACCGAGACAGGCCTGATATGTAGCTGTGTGACCGAGACAGGCCTGATATGTAGCTGTGTGACTGAGACAGGCCTGATATCTGGCTGTGTGACCGAGACAGGCCTGATATCTAGCTGTGTGACCGAGACAGGCCTGATATGTAGCTGTGTGACTGAGACAGGCCTGATATCTGGCTGTGTGAACGAGACAGGCCTGATATGTAGCTGTGTGACCGAGACAGGCCTGATATGTAGCCGTGTGACTGAGACAGGCCTGATATCTAGCTGTGTGACCGAGACAGGCCTGATATGTAGCTGTGTGACTGAGACAGGCCTGATATCTGGCTGTGTGAACGAGACAGGCCTGATATGTAGCTGTGTGACGGAGACAGGCCTGATATGTAGCTGTGTGACCGAGACAGGCCTGATATCTGGCTGTGTGAACGAGACAGGCCTGATATGTAGCTGTGTGACGGAGACAGGCCTGATATCTGGCTGTGTGAACGAGACAGGCCTGATATGTAGCTGTGTGACGGAGACAGGCCTGATATCTGGCTGTGTGAACGAGACAGGCCTGATATCTAGCTGTGTGACGGAGACAGGCCTGATATCTGGCTGTGTGAACGAGACAGGCCTGATATGTAGCTGTGTGACGGAGACAGGCCTGATATCTGGCTGTGTGAACGAGACAGGCCTGATATGTAGCTGTGTGACGGAGACAGGCCTGATATCTGTCTGTGTGAACGAGACAGGCCTGATATCTGTCTGTGTGAACGAGACAGGCCTGATATCTAGCTGTGTGAACGAGACAGGCCTGATATGTAGCTGTGTGACCGAGACAGGCCTGACCGAGACAGGCCTGACCGAGAGTCCTCGGAGTAGAGAGACAACTTCATAACAGATCATATACAAGTAAGACGCGCGAACGCGGGAAGCGAACGCAGCTCGTAAATTGCAATAACAACAATTAGAATAAATGACGTACTTTAAGGTTTTTTTTTTTGTTCTTTTTTTTTAAGTTACTTTTTTTTAAAGTTTTTTCTTTTTTATTAAGTTAAGTTGTTTGTGTGTGTGTGTGTGTGTGTGTGTGTGTGTGTGTGTGTGTGTGTGTGTGTGTGTGTGTGTGTGTGTGTGTGTGTGTGTGTGTGTGTGTGTGTGTGTGTGTGTGTGTGTGTGTGTGTGTGAGATCCAGTATAAGTCATTTTACACTTGGTTGCATGCTGAAAATAGCAGATCTACAAGCTCACAATGCATCACGACGCGTTGTGCGCTTGTAGATCGGCTATTTTCAGCAAGCGTAAAATCAGCCATTACGACGGCATATCAAGGCCCGCCAAAATACATTTTAGTCTACTAAATCAACTGTAGATTTAGTCGACAAAAAACTTATGATATTTAGTCGACTAAAACTAAACTAAAACATTCTGGAATTTCTGGGTGACTAAAACTAAATGAAAACTATTCAAGAGACTATGACTAAAACTAAAATCTAAATTTGCTGCCAAAAACAACACTGGTATAGACAGCCCGGCCGTCACAAACGTGTCACCAGTTGTAAACTAGATCAGATCTATTTCTCCTATATTTTTTTTAATATATAAGATTGTTAAATAGGACAGTCATTTCTGTGTATGTTTCAGTTATCGGTCATATTTGCCCAATGCAATTTGTGATTATGAAGCTTAAAAGCCAAACAGAAATGTTTCGTTTGTCCACGAGCAAAAAACTAAAATATAATGGTGAAATCACGATTATGTGTGATACAATGAATCGTCAATCAACAAACATACATTGTACATGTTGTTGCGCCGCGCGTCTGTAAAGCCACTTTGAGTAGCTTGAAAAGCACTATATAAATAGTGTGTATTATTCTTATTTGTTGTGAGAGTAATATTTATCCATTGTGTTATCGCGGTGCTCTGGGGGGGGGGGTCGAATGTCACACGATCAAAGACTAAAGTTTCCACCTGGCCCTGTCTGGGTGAGTCACTGCTGCCTTCTGTCTGTGACTGAGAATCACTGCTGCCTTCAGCCTTGTCCAGGGATGGTGCGTGCGTGCGTGCGTGCACAACTCACCGTCCGTCTGTGACTTGCTGAGGAAGATGGTGCTAGCGCGGGCGTGGTCCGACGGGTTCGACTCGCACGCCAGTTCTGTGAACAACAAGCGTAAAATAACATTATTATACCATTCTCCCTTAGACCTGCTAAAAGTAACATACCAGTCAGGCACAGTATTTACCTGAGCCAGTACATCATTTATATAGTTATAATAATAATAACTAATTTCAGCAATTCTTGAGATTCCAGACAAGGGCACTTTCTCCCCCCACCCCCACTCCCTGCATTATTCCTGACGCAGCTATGCACAGACAGACGCCAGATCAGTCAGTATGTTTGGCTTATGTTAAATTATATGTGAGATACTTCAAGAGGTCAGCACAGCTGCCATGGATGTCTGCATGGTCCGAATAGCAGGGGGACATTCCTGGTAGGGGGGGGGGGGGGGGGCTTTCATAAGCAGACCTAACGAACTGGGCCAAAAATAGCACAGTGCTTTCCACTGCATGGCCCCCAAGTCAGGCTCTCCAACGCACTGTTGATTTCGTCTAGACTAAAACTACGACAGAACATGTTCGCAGACTCTACCTCTTTTTCCACTGACAAACAAAATAAAAACTAAGCTATGATGATTAAAACTGTAACTAAATATAGTAACAATTTCGCCAACAAATAAAACCTAGAGTCTGTCTGTGTGCGCGTGTGCGCGTGCCGGTGTGTGTGTGTGTGTGTGCGTGCGTGCGTGCGTGCGTGCGTGCGTGCGTGCAAACTAAGTGAACAGAATTGAAGAGCTGTGTTTACGACCATCCTCATCACACCCTGCTACTCTGAAAACAGCCCAGGGGGTCCGCATCACAGGACCATGAAAACAACCATCACATTATCCTTCCACGCGCTACGTCCAACCGGGGAAAATCCCCCCGTCAGGTGAAAAGAAGCAGCTTGGACTCCTCATGCATTGAAGGAAGCATGAGGTCAGTCCGCTGCCCTCCCCCCCAGGTTGGCAGAGGAGAGTGGAGCGCCCAGGATTACATTAGATAATTGACACTGGGTGAAAAAATGGGTTGCAGTAGTACTGTAGTCTTAACACCGTTGAAGTAGAACTCCTAAAAAGCCCCTGGGGCTGTGGGACCCATAGATGGGTGACATCTTGACAAAGGTGGCCTTGAGAGTGTACTGATGGAACCAAATGGACCCGTACTCTCATTAGAGTCATAATGAGAGTACGGGTCCATTTGGTTCTTTATAGCAAAAGGCTGATGCACACCTCAAAAGGCTGGTGACAGGTGCGTAGGGAAATAGAGCATAATGAAAAGGGTATCTTTGAAAGACAAAGAAGAGCACACTGTCAGACACTTGCCAAAAAAAATTTGCTCTTTATTAGGTCGACGTTTCGGTCGCTTAGACCTTCATCAGGACAGACAAAGTTTGTCTGTCCTGATGATACCCTTTTCATTATATTCTCCATTTGCTTCTTGAAATTTTTTTTTTAGGCCCATTTTGGGCGGGAACCCCTTTTGGTGTTTTAAACATCATGTTATAATTTAGCTATTGAAAAATAGCAGATCTACAAGCTCATAGCGCGCCACCGAGTGGCGCGCTACGAGCTTGTAGGTCTGCTATTTTTTTTAAATCGTGAAAATATTTATTTCAGAAAACTGGAGGATTTAGAATATATTTTTTTAATTTTGAGGTCAGGCCTAAATGGGTTAAATGTAGGCATGGGATGCACAGCAAGTGTAGTTTGTATCAAAGTGCCTATCAAAATGGGGTGGGAGGCCGTTTAAAACAAATACAAAGTTGACAATCACTGCAGTAAAAAGTAAAAGCCCACCCATCACCACACCAACCAAGTTCACCAACCGATCCGAGATAGTCATACATGCCCTCATTTCATCACGCCTCGACTACTGCAATTCCCTCTAAATAAAATAAAATCAAACTGTATTTGTATAGCACATTTATAACGACCGAGGTCGAACCAAAGTGCTTCACATTACAGAGAAAAAAAGAGGATAGCATATAGAAAAAAGCAAAGAGGAAGGAAAAGCATTATTTCAAGGTGTCAGAGCAAAATGGCCTCTACTCCGGCCTTCGTAAGAAAATCACATCCCGCCTACAGTTAATCCAGAATTCTGCTGCCCGACTGCTTACCAACACCAAGAAACGGGACCATATTACACCTGTACGTGCGACTCTGCACTGGCTGCCTGTGACTGAGTGCCAGACGCGACTTCAAAATTGTACTCATTACATATAAAGCCCTAAATGGGCTGACCCCTACCTACATCCTCAAAATGCTGTCCCCACCTAAATCTGAACGCATCCTCAGATCATCGGATAAGGCCCTACTTGAGGTCCCTAGGACGAACCTAGTCACCAGAGGTGATCGGGCCTTTGCCGCCCCCGGGCACCTAGATTATGGAATGCTCTACCGGTGCATGTAAGGCTAGCACCATATTCTGTGCCTGTGTTTAAGTCACTTTTAAAAACTCACCTTTACACAGAATGTTTTTTTACCCTTTCTATAGGTGATTGTACATATCCAACTGCTGCTATTTGTCTTCTTTTCCTTTTGTGTTTCTCGTTTTCAAACTGCTCTTGATTGTGACTTGCTATATGTTGTGTTTTTAATTAACCTTGTACTGTACAGCACTTTGGAACCTTGTTTTGAAAGGTGCTATATAAATAAAGATCATTATCATCATTAACAAACTGTGCTCAGGGCAGGGGTCATCAATATATCCCTACACAGAGTCATGGACATTATGTGTCCGTGGCAAAGACTCCGTCTTGTCCATGACAAGTTTCAGATTTTCTATTACACCATTATAATGTTCTGATTTTGATCATAAGACCACAGTAATGAATGTCAAGTCTCCAGGTCTTCTTCAGAATATGTATGACTTTATCTAGTGGTTCTCACATGTTTTATTTGCCAAGGGCCCCCTTAACTCTGAGAGTGTAGCCTACAAATGGACCCTTATTTGTACACTATCAGAGGAGTTACAGTCTACAGAACTGTTATGGTCTTTCAGGGCCAATTCTGTTTTTTCTGGTAAGAGTATTGTCCACTCTTTCTAATTTTTTCGACAAAAATGTCCACTACAGGGTGAATTGAATATGACGGACCTCAATGGAAAGTTTTGGAAACAGGCCACAGTGCTTTCTTGGGTTTTAACCCATTTTAGACGGGAACCCCTTTTAGTGTTTTAAGCATTATGGTATACTTTAGCTATTGAAAAATAGCAGATCTACAAGCTCATATTTTCAGATTGGGGTCCGCGGCCAAATGTAGATATTTCTGGGGGTCCTTGAGATGAAATAGTTTGAGCACCACTGACACAGAAACATGGGTTTTTCAGAAAACTGTCTGATTAAATTGTCCTCAGGTCTAAAATCATCTTAGGAGACATTGTATTATTTCCTGTGCTTTTTTCCCCACCCTGCAAATTGTTAATAAAGTATTTAATCCAGTGGTTTTCAACCCTTTTCATATGCCCATTAGTTATTTGGCATTTGATTAGGACCAGAGCTAGCATTTGATCAACGTTGATCAAAATAACAATTATTCTACATTCTCTTATTGTGTAGAGACTTCATGTAAATTAATGTTTAACAATAATGTAACTCTTGAGAGCGTAAAATGAAACCAAATGGACGCTCTCAAGAATTAAAGATCTATATAAGGGGTTAATTTGGTTACATAGCAACTCTCCATCATTTAGCTGGGGAACCACCTAGAACCCCCTCCTCTCAAGGACCACCGGTGGTGCCCGCCTAGACCACTTGAAAACCAATGATTTAACCAATCAAATCAATAGCCCCCTGGCTGCACGGTGCTCAGGTGAGGCCGTGCTTAGTGCTTACCGTCGGGGAACTCCCTGTCGCTGATGTGCTGCAGGTAGGGCCCAGTGGTGTCCTCGCTTACGTCCGTGCTGACCTGGTACTCCTGGAGCCGCTCCGGAGGCTGCCTAGACGGCTTGGGACTGCCCTCCGGAGACACGCAGCAAGTCACCGTGTTCCCCATGATTTAGGGTATTCTAAACAACACTGGCTATTACTATCAGGGGGGCAATAATATTATTTAGTGCAAATAGTTAATATTATAGACACAACGACACGCCGTTATCTTTGCTGCCTTCTCCTTCGTCTAGTTGTGCTTCTCCGCCCTCCAGCAGCGCCGGGGAGGAACCGCATTCCTGTCCATGTGTGAGTGGGCCCGGGCCGGGTTCCTACTCTCCTCTGTCCCCGCGTGGAGGAGCTCCACAGGCCGGGTTCCTACTCTCCTCTGTCCCTGTGTGGAGGAGCCCCACAGGCCGGGTTCCTACTCTCCTCTCTCCCCGTGTGCAGGAGTTCCACAGGTCGGCTTCCTCTCTCTCCTCTCTCCCCGTGTGGAGGAGTTCCACAGGCCGGCTTCCTCTCTCTCCGTGTGGAGGAGTTCCACAGGCCGGGTTCCTACTCTCCTCTCACCCCGTGTGGAGGAGCCCCACAGGCCGGGTTCACTAATCTCCTCTCTCCCCGGTGTGGAGGAGCTCCACAGGCCGGCCTCGGAGGTCAGTCTGCCCGCCTCCCGAGTCCCGCGAGGACGGAGGAAGGGAAAACCAATGTTCTGTTGCTTCGACGACGGGTCAAAAAACTGCTGGCAGCATTATTAATATTTTTCCAACAGTAATAGCTACTGTTTCTGTTCATTCATTCCTTTTACTGGAACCCAGCTCACATTGTTTTTAATGTTGTTTTAATACTTATATTGCTGCTGCTGGTATCCTAGTAGGAGCTTATATCCTTCTAAATAATGTGTTTATACTGTTAGATATGTTACAGTATTGTTTTTAGGACTGCCCCAACCCACCGACGCTTCCTCGGCCGCCCAACCCTCTGCCGCCCCAAGAAGACGCCGGCGCGTCGCCAACTCTAGCCCGAGGCTTCTCCCGAGGCCTCCATCCTTCACAACACAACCGCTCCTCCTTAAGGTTCACTTATACTGGATATAAATAATAATAATAATAATAATAACCAGCCGTTTGGTGACGATATAAAACTAATACAATAAAAAAATAATAGAACGGAACAGTCACGACGGGTTAAAGTCCGCAGGGCTTCTCCTCCTGGTCGTTCATGTTGGTTGGTTGGTAGTACCGTACCCGTTACCGTGCTGCTGCTAGCACAGCTCCCCGGATCCGGTGCGTTCCAGTCGGGTAGGAGATTGGGGGCTGCTCGCTGCTCCCCCTCCACCATTAGTTGCCAGGTTTGCGACAGGGAGAGAAACAAGCAAGCAAGCAGATGCCAGGTCTTTAGGTCTATGTATGAGAATGAGCCAAAACCGAGCCCTTTGCCCTTCAAATCAAACATCTAGACATTATATTACATTGGCTATTGGACAATAACCCCCCAAAAAAACTTAAAATATCCTTTACCCACTACAAAACTCAGATCTGGCCTCACATGTAGTCAAATAGCCTCTCTATGTATTTCCTGACATCATTCATTGCACTATTATTTGTCAGTGTAGTTAAGCTTTCCCTCACAAGGTGTCACTCTTGGCTTGTCATTCTGAACATATTTCTTCTGTGACATCTTTACTCAGGTCACTTTGTTCAAAATCAATACCAATAAAAAGTTTCAATTTGCCCAAGTCTTTCATTCTGAATTGTGTTCTTTGACATCTCTGTCATCACATTTGCATTGCTAGTTGCAATAATGATATCATCAACCCAAAACAAAATGAATACCTTTTGATCCTTAATTTCCCTTTTTCAGTCAAAAAAATCATGCAACATCCTGTTGCAGTTTCTACCCGATTGTTTTAAACCATACAAAGATTTATTCAATTTACAAACAAGCATGTCCCCATTTTCAGATGGGACTTCATAGTTCATACCCCTCTGGTTGTTTCATGTAAATCTCAAAATCTATTGTTGCAATGCAGGTAGGCTGTTTTAACATCCATTTGATGTAAGATCATATTCTCTTGTGCATGCTTTTTGCATTAAGTTGTCACTTTACTGTCATCTGGAGAGGAGAGTAGGAGACCCATCTTGACTCTGGGTTTGGCATGATTTTCTCTAAAGTTACTTTACAACTTTACACGCCCAAAGTGGCTTATAATAAGCGAACATGGCAACACTTTCCACCATCTGTTGGCTGCAGGTCTCGCGAGGTCTCGCGTCTCATAAGATTATACTTGGTTGCACGCCGGTGTCGCGCACCGAAAATAGCCGATCTACTATTTTCGGTGCGTGAGCTGCTCAGATTTTACGGGGTACAGTTTCGAACTGCAGCCCTCCGTAGGGGCCCTTTGAGAGGGAGGTTTAGAAGGCGTCAAGGGATAAAATATAGTGTGGCCATTACGGGGATCGAACCCGCGACCTTCGCGTTATTAGCACGACGCTCTAACCAACTGAGCTAAACGGCCTTGAAGAAGCTACTGTTACGGTGTCCAATTTAGAACTGCAGCCCTCCGTAGGGGCCCTTTGAGAGAGCGGTTTAGAAGGAGTCAAGGGATAAAATATAGTGTGGCCATTACGGGGATCGAACCCGCGACCTTCGCGTTATTAGCACGACGCTCTAACCAACTGAGCTAAACGGCCTTGAAGAAGCTACTGTTACGGTGTCCAATTTAGAACTGCAGCCCTCCGTAGGGGCCCTTTGAGAGAGCGGTTTAGAAGGAGTCAAGGGATAAAATATAGTATGGCCATTACGGGGATCGAACCCGCGACCTTCGCGTTATTAGCACGACGCTCTAACCAACTGAGCTAAACGGCCTTAAAGTAGCTACTGTTACGGTGTCCAATTTAGAACTGCAGCCCTCCGTAGGGGCCCTTTGAGAGCGGTTTAGAAGGAGTCAAGGGATAAAATATGGTGTGGCCATTACGGGGATCGAACCCGCGACCTTCGCGTTATTAGCACGACGCTCTAACCAACTGAGCTAAACGGCCTTAGAGAAGCTACTGTTACGGTGTCCAATTTAGAACTGCAGCCCTCCGTAGGGGCCCTTTGAGAGAGCGGTTTAGAAGGAGTCAAGGGATAAAATATGGTGTGGCCATTACGGGGATCGAACCCGCGACCTTCGCGTTATTAGCACGACGCTCTAACCAACTGAGCTAAACGGCCTTAAAGAAGCTATCGTTACGGTGTCCAATTTAGAACTGCAGCCCTCCGTAGGGGCCCTTTGAGAGAGCGGTTTAGAAGGAGTCAAGGGATAAAATATGGTGTGGCCATTACGGGGATCGAACCCGCGACCTTCGCGTTATTAGCACGACGCTCTAACCAACTGAGCTAAACGGCCTTAAAGAAGCTACTGTTACGGTGTCCAATTTAGAACTGCAGCCCTCCGTAGGGGCCCTTTGAGAGAGCGGTTTAGAAGGAGTCAAGGGATAAAATATGGTGTGGCCATTACGGGGATCGAACCCGCGACCTTCGCGTTATTAGCACGACGCTCTAACCAACTGAGCTAAACGGCCTTAAAGAAGCTATTGTTACGGTGTCCAATTTAGAACGGCAGCCCTCCGTAGGGGCCTTTTGAGAGAGCGGTTTAGAAGGAGTCAAGGGATAAAATATGGTGTGGCCATTACGGGGATCGAACCCGCGACCTTCGCGTTATTAGCACGACGCTCTAACCAACTGAGCTAAACGGCCTTACAAAAGCCACTGGATGGAGTTGAAATGCATTATCAACCCAGCTCTTATCCTAATTTTTACATTTCAATTAAATACAAACTTTATTCAAGACACTCACAGGGGGGTCCATATAGGGCGGAACACATAAAACATAAAAACACGAAAGTAAACAAACTATAAATAAACAAACAATTAAGGGGGACTTATCTCTGTATGCTAGAACGCCAGTGGCTCCCACAGCTTAGATGACAGCCTGACAGAGGGTTGGAAAGTGCTACAATGATGCTGTTCACAGAGTGTTAACCTGTGTGGTGTATTACGGAACCACATTTCATTAATAACAGCATAAGTAATTGTTTAGAACTAAAATATAACATTTAGTTGTATCTCCTAAAAATGAGAGATTTAACTTCTGCTCACACCTGCACATAAATCTATAGTAGCACAGGCAGGGCAAGTGGGTACATTTAGAACTACAAACATTTGACTGGCACTACAGAAATTGGGGCTTTGAGCAGCCGTCAGGCCACTGTCATTTCTTGCAGGCTGCCCTTTTTGTAGTGTCGCCACAAGTGGGCAGTGTACAGCGGATTCAAAAGTTGACCATACAGTTTATACGTCGCTGTCTAAAAATGTCTCTGTCATCAGATAGGTAATTTAATTGTTATAAAATGCATGTGGAATCATTGAAATGCAACAGAACAGAAGACCTATCTTTTTGCACACTCTGAATGCCAATAGAAATTATCATCCCATCTCTGAAGTTCTCTCTAAATCCACGTAATCATGTGGATAATTATTGGACGGTACCGTGGCTGCATCTGAATTCTGAAACATTAGCCTATTATTATAGCCTATGTTTAAATGTCAAACGGTCCCTACTCCACACTGCATGCATCCCCATGGATTCCTAGTACAGTAGGTCATTCAAACCAGTAAATTCAGTTTGGATTATCTTTAATAACGTACCTAAGCTTGTTCACTGGTTTCTCATGGATGGATATAATTTATACCCACATATTTAGCACTATAGGCCTATCAGCAGCACGATAAGTATTTGTGAGCTAACCGTAGAGAGAAACCAAAGTAATAGCAGTGGTGTACTGTACTGTAATTAAACCAGTGGTTCCCAAACTCTTTCATATCAACATATTATCCCGCGGACCCCCCATTTGAAAACATATGCCAGGGACCCCCATATGAGAAGATTTATAGCAGTGATTTTAATTACAAGGACCCCCAGTTTGACATGCATATTAGTCTACAGACCCCCATTTAATGGCATTTCTATCTCTGGGACCCCCAATTTATATTGTAAAATCAATGTCAATTTAACTCTGAGTTACAGACCCATGAGGATCAATTTGGTCCCGAACTATCTATCATTTGGCTGGGGGAGTGGGGGACCCCCTGGAACTCACTCAAGGACCCCTGGGGGTCCCCAGACCTCACTTTGAGAAGTACTGTACTTAAGTAGGCTTGTTCTTACTTTTTCTACTTTACTTGAGCATTTCCAATTGTCAATACTTTTACATCTACTCTAAATATTGTACTTCTTAGTTACTTTGTAGATTTTAATTATTATTCCAAAAATACATTAAACCACTTCAGCCCTATACAGTATATACATTTAGGCCATTTGAAAATAGCAGATCTACAAGCTCACAATGAGTCACAATGTGATGCATTGATTTGTGAGTTCTGTACTTTTACTTAGTAAAGAGTAGGGATGTCCCGATACACTTTTTTCGATTCCGATCGGCGATCTGATCCCAATACCACAATCTCTGTGTTACCGATACCGAATACAGATACCAGAGAATAGTATATATAGTAATAAAAATCACACCCGTGTGAACTGAGTGGTGCAAGGTCTTATATAGCCTGATCAGCTGTGGTCTGACGTAATGTCAGTGACCATGCTCACCTGTGCACGGACACGTAGGTACACAGGTACACAAACATACAGACAAAGCTGGTTGTTGGAGTGGTTTGCACCACTCAAAAATACAAATAATATCTCCTTTTGAAGTCCACCGACCGGGAATAGTGCTTATAGCTATATCGTGTTGTGTTTATAGCAGACTCACTCAAATGCGCACTTACCGATACCGATATGACCCAATATGACCAAATAAGGGCCGATCCGATACTTTCCAATACCGATACAGTATCGGGACATCTCTAGTAAAGAGTAGGCTATTGCAGTATTGATGCTTTTGAGTGGTGTAAGGTCTTATATAGACTGATCAACTGTGGTCTGATGTAATGTCTGACGTAATGAAATCACACCCGTGTGAACTGGGTGACCATAGCAACCATGCTAATTTTTTGGTACGAACAGACACGTAAACTAACAAAGCCATGCTCATTTTTTGGTACGAACACACGTAAACTAACAAAGCCAGTTGTAGGAGTGGTTTACATTTTCCTCACACGATTCTCATTTTTTTCCCATGAAAATATTTAGGGCTCCATTTTCGTCACCGCTAAACCCCTTATCCCTAAACTTCTTTGCCTTTTTCTTACTATTTTGAAAAACATTTTTGAATAGTTCAACTAGCCAATCTACATTGACACGTTGTGAGCTTGTAGACTGGCCATTTTAACTATTCAAAAATGTTTTTCATATTAGTAAAAAAGGCAAAGAAGTTTAGGGATAAGGGGTTTAGCGGTGACGAAAATGGAGCCCTTAGTCTTTAGTCTGTAGTTGCTGAACATTAGTTACTATACGTTAAAAATGTGTCACCTGGAGCCATAACTACTGTGTCTTTAAACAGACAACATCAAAGTCTCGACTTAAACCTCTCTTAAAGTCTCTATCTTGTAGCAAAAACACAAGAGTAACTAAAATGAACTGGACAGCCAACTAGTGCTGCACCGTTCTGGATCACATTTAGAAATGAGCTCTCATAGGTGTCCGACTCTAGATCTCAATCTTTTTTCCATTAATTGTGCAGCACTAGGGAAAAGCAATACTTAAAGGAGCATTCAGTGATTTGGGTGATTTGGAAAACCACCCAGTCCGCCCTGGTAACAAAATGTGCACATGCACGCTCTACAGTGGGGGGAAGTGCAACAGGCCAACAGCATGTGCACCAACGCCCGCCCCCACTCGATCATGATTGGAGGAAGGCCCCACTCATCCTGATTGGATGAAGGTTTTGACACCCACCACCAAAACTGAAACTAGGGTTTTTTGACCCCAGGGGCTCACTGGGGACAGGGAGGAACTCCTTATATGGTCAGCACACTCTATAGTAGGGAGGATTATCCAGAAAAAAAGAAAAAATAAGTGATATTTGAATTAAGTCAAATCACTGAATATACCTTTAATGTCTGAACTGGCCATCTGCACTTTGACTGCAGGACCAGGTTAGTAGGTCTGCTATGACATGACCCCCGGGTCCCGACACACCTAAACAAAGATGCAATACAAATCCAATGTGAAATCAGTGCCTCTCGGGCGTCTCCCTAGGGATGTCCCTCAACACAGCTGTCACTCACAGGCTCAGTAGCTCCCTCAGCAAGTCTGGCTTCTACTTCTAGGAGGAGAATGATTCATGACTGTAGGCCAGACAGCTCCCAAGAAAACAGGGCTGGCCTGGGGCTGCCTTCTGGGGCTGCAAAAAAGCACCGCTGCTTACACACGTAAAATACACAACGATACACAACGTAAAATAATGTCCAATGCCCAAAATGTTAAATAATAAAACATTTGAAAAACTAGGCTAGTCTTAAGCAGTATTGATGCAGCGATTAGAAAAAACAACAACAATGTGCAATATGCACAATAAGCCTATAAACATAGAAGACTGAACATGCTCATATAGCTCACCAGAGCCATATGAGCAGCCATCAGCAGGCTGATGGCTGCTCATATGAAGAGTACTCTCCCCTCCGCTGAGGACCAGAAAACACAAACTACCTTTCCCTATAAAAGATAACAGATCCATGAAATGACGACGGGGGAAGCAAGATAACCTTTTAAGAACAATTTATTGTAGCATACAGTATTAAGTGTTTTACAAAAGGCTTTTATGCAATGTAAGAGAGTTCCAGAGAACTTCAATAATCTATACAAGAGGCTGGTATAGTTTGATGCGGTAATGTACTATAATTATGCTCAAACGGTATACAATATACACCGTTGGGTACATAGCAAAAACACCAGGGCCTCGTCTCTATTCATGTCCTATACAATAAAATGGCATCTAAAGTTTGACTTGTAAAAATGGCATCACCGTATCGTATATTATATAAACCGATCACACAAAAAAGTTAGAAAAAGTGATTATTGGTATAGTTGTATAAATTGTACATATACATAATAAAGACGCATGTGGGAGAACATCATGCACGGAAACTGAAGCCTGCTGGGGGTTATATTATGTACATCTTCTGGCACAGAAAATAAAAACACTTTCGGTAAAAAAAGAAACAGGGAGAAAAAAAAAGGGGAAAACAAACGTTGCGTTCACGTCACGTCATCGAGCTCGATAAACCTAGTAAATATGCGCAGCCTATTGACTAGACTAGTCTTTTTTCTCAGCACCAGCGAACTAGCTGTCACTTACAAACGGTTCAAATGACAGTTCAGCCCCGAAGTTAATGCTGTAGAGAACATTTATCTTTGCGCACCCTATTTTGGGGAGAAAAACAAAACAAAAAAGTCAAAAAAATATTTTTCAAATGATTTAAACATATATATTTATAGTTATAGCCGCCCCCGACTATTTATAAGAAGTATAGGCCTTAAACCCTATATGGATGACCGGAGTCGCTCAGGGCTCCATGCTAGAGTATTGTCAGTTTTCTGTTATTGTGGGGAAAGCGTTGGCTGAAGATATAGCCGATGGACAAGCAAGCTCTCCCCGCAATACGTGGCTATTATAATGCGGTTAAACGATCTTCGCACGAATGACAAATCCCATCCAACACGTTGGCGTTAAGATGAGCAGCTCTATCTGTGGCCTCAGCCTCCGTTGTGCTGACTGGCAAGGAGCTTTAAAATTCTGCCCGCTCTGTCAAAAAAACAACTAAAAACAGTTGTTTCGCAGTGGAATATCATTTTAACACAACAGACATCCGTATGGCAACACTGTGTGACCGAGTCCCGGCCGGCGCTACAGCAAAGGCAGAGGTCACAGATGGGGCCGGTCAGTCGTGGACCGACAGATTTGGTGAATTTGTTTCCACGGCCCATGCAGGTGCCCCGAAAAAGGTACCACCATGATGATTAGTGATGACGTGACGCTTTGGGAGCGTTGTGGTTCGACGAGCAACAACCGCCGTAAGGTGAGGTAAAAAATAAGGCTTTAATGCTTGAGTAGAGCTGTACAAAAATGACAAACACAACACATCTACATGAAAGGTGTGTGAGCCGCGAGTACGTGAGATCCTCCAGAGTGAGTAGGCTACGCGATACAGTACAGCGAATGGTTCACGTTGTGTCCAGGTTGAATTTGAGGAAGAGATGGTCTTTCTCAATAATTCTGTCTTTTTTCTTTTTTTTTTTATCCCCTAGTCTAACTTTGAATCCCTGTCTATATTACAAATCTTTATGGTTTAAGGATTACTGTACATTATCAACATTTCAGTCATGTATAGAAAAATAACAAACAGAGCTAAATATGTGCTGATGATCTGACCACCACGACAGCAATTAATTAATAACGTAAAAAATACAATTCATATCCTTTGCCCTTCTTGGAGTATCGTCATCTGTAGTGCACAGGTTACTGCGATCATTGGAGTTCAACTGTTGTCATTTGACCCCCTAAAAAAAAATTCAAATTTGTATATGCGTGTCACTGCTAATATGTAAATTAAAAAAAGGAGTCATTTTATCTGACTTTGTTAAACTCGGGCCACTGATTTCAACCGACATATCTTCTGGATTATATTCATGATTCTCAACCAACAAAACAAAAAGAAAAACACCCGAAACGTAACTTTGGAACAAAGACCCTCGTCTCATAATATAGCTGCCACAACTGCGTTAGGCCTGGTAGATTTTAAACAAATAATACACTTAGTACAATATCCTATATTATACACTGTTGTATATGATACAGATATATGCAAAACTGGTTCCATATATATATACTGTAGACCATTATAATGACAATATACATAATGTATCAAATTAACAGAGACACGTCAGATCTAGCCATCATGCTGCAGAGAGTACGGAACATAAAAAAGAAACCAAAAGTCTAAAATGAAACACCATGCAGAGCTCATACAGTATACAAACATACTGTTGTAAATGTAATTTGATAAAAAAAAGGCCCCGCACACATAATCCTAATCTGAGCAGCGGCGCTCACCGTAATCCCACATCAGAAGACAACGTTTGGAGAGACCGACGTTTACATTTCAGAAACACGAAGGAAAGGAAAGGAGGAAAACAAAAGTGAAAGAAATTAAATTACATGAGTGTGGCCGAGCAGAGACTTAAAAAAAATAACATGATCCGAAAAAAACAAAGAACAGTGAAAATAGTTGATTTACAAGCTCACATGTTGCTGCTTGTAGATCAATTAGGCCACATACACACTCAGGCCTCACATACACGCATATCAAACTCATGTTCAGTGTGCTGTCTGTGTTTCATGGCTCAATGCTTTTTCAAAGGGAGTCACATGGTGTGACCAAACGTTTGTGTTTGATGGCTGTGTTCTGCCCATCAAACAAACAGAAGTCTGATGTAATTTACACATCTGAATTCTCATAAACTTATTTTGATATTGCGTCAAATAAGAACTGTGTTCCAAAAATAAACAAATGATCCTGGAGGTTTGCCTCTTATGGATATGAAGCATCCACTGAAGGCGAGAAAACGCTGTTACTATTTTTGGACCACAATGCTTACATTGAGACGATTTCAAGACGAGCCAATGTTGTTCTCCATAGAGAAAAACTTGATATGAGGACTTCGGTACTGCGACGTTTGGAGCTCGTGGAATCCGTTACTTTTTATAATTATTCAATTTCAATCCTGAAAAGTAAAAGTTTTCCTACCCGACAGAGACCATAATGAAAATTGCTCTGACAAATGTGTAGCCCAGTCAAAGTAGTGAAGAACTCAGCGTGCATGCCTAAAAAAATACGTAAGTATTAAAAGTTCAAATTACCTTTTCAATGTCAATGCATTGCTATATTGAGTTTTCTTTTTCTTTTTTTACATTTTCTAGAAATCTTCCTGGAAAAAAGTACAGCAACTGAAATGTAATGGAGTCCAATAACTTGTCTTTGAAATGTAGTGGAGTGAGTGAGAGTCATGAAGTGTCCAAAGAAAATACAAATAGGGTTAGTATGCAAATACTCCAGTAAAGTACACCACAGATACTAAAACAATAATGTACTCCAGTACAGTTCTCAAGTGACCGCACTACTGTCCACACCACTGACCACAACACAGATGAAAGGTCTGATGATGTCATACTAATATGTCACAGTATGACTTCTATATGATGTCATACTAATATGTCATAGTATGTCTTCTATATGATGTCATACTAATATGTCATAGTATGTCTTCTATATGATGTCATACTAATATGTCATAGTATGTCTTCTATATGATGTCATACTAATATGTCATAGTATGTCGTTCTATAAAGAGAGACAAAGGGCGAGTTGAAACACGTGTTCTGCGGTCCGTGTGAGGCCCCATATACACATACAGAACACCTGTTCTGTGTTCTGTCTGTTTGATGGCAGCCTCAATGCTTCTCCAATGGAAGTCACATGGTTTGACCAAACGTTTGTGTTTGATGGGCAGAACGAACACAGCCATCAAACACAAATGTTTGGTCAAACCATGTGACTTCCATTGGAAAAAGCATTGAGGCGGCCATCAAACACAGACAGAACACAGAACATGCGTTTGATAAGTGCTGTATGAGGCCCCAGGGTCGTCGTCGTCGTCGCTCCTTCAGGAAACGGCGGTTTGGGACATCCTTTTAGAAAACGCTTAGAAAAAAACCCATAAAACCGAGTCTGCGCCGAAAACCAAACGCCACCGGTTTACCCCCAACACCCCCACCCCCCCTGAAACCAAGCGACTTCAGGTTAGGATGCGGACAGCAGCAAAACGCTGGGTCGAGTGACAACGTCAAATCCATCCAGAATCCTTTGTTGTTTTCCTTTGTTGGTTAATGACTGAGCTTGCATGACTGCCGAAAGCACGCACGCACACACACACACATGCACACACACACACACACACACACACACTCGGTGTCGAAATCTGAATTCCGGTCTCGTCTCTTGACTGAAAACAGCTCAAGACAACAGCCAATCTAAAAGCTCACAACGAGTGGCGGTGAGTTTTGCGCTCGGCTATTTTTCGAGTGCGACGAGTCGACGACTGTCGGAACGAAGTATAACGTTTCTCAACCAGAGGGTCAAGAAGTACCCAAAAGTAGCTAATGCATATTCAAACAATGCATTAAGCAAACTAGCAAAGACACACTGTGTATTCACATTACATTGTTGTTTTAGTATTATGTCAAGATGCATTATGTCAAGATGCAATTATAATTTGAAGGTATTTTGTACCTTTTAACTTGCCACTTTGTACTTAAAGCCATGTTATAATGGATATAAAAATGCAGTTGGTACACTGTACTAATGCTGTACTAGTGAACGGCAAGGAAATATATAAACTGAATTCAGACAGGACACAGCCATTTTCACACACACGCAAACACACACGCACCCAATCGTCCAGGTAACCAACCCCAAACGACAGTAATGACGATAGGCCAGCGGTCATCAGCGGTCAGTGTGTTTGAAAGGATGTGTGGAGGTACTTGGGGCCGGTGCGGTCCGGTCCGGTGGGGTGGGGTGGTGTTTTTGAGCGGTGGCAGTACAGGTCTTTGAGGGGACAGGTGGGGTGGGGTGGTGTTTTCTACTCAGACTTGTGGCAGTACAGGTCTTTGACGGGTGGGGTGGTGTTTTCTACTCAGACTTGTGACAGTACAGGTCTTTGACAGGTCGGGTGGTGTTTCTAGTCAGACTTGTGGCAGTACAGGTCTTTGACGGGTGGGGTCGGGTGGTGTTTCTAGTCAGACTTGTGGCAGTACAGGTCTTTGAGGGCTTTCAGTTCCTCGATCAGGGTCTTGTTCTGGTTCTCCAGAACGGCCACGCGGTTCTCCAGACACTTGACGTACTCCTTCTTCTTGCGACGACACTCGCGCGCCGCTTCCCTGCAGGGTGAGACACGATGAGACGTTTCAAAGCCATTAACTCAACTGTTTACTGTGCGTAGCTAGCTGGTATTAGCCTATAGTTCTTCTTTTGGATCTTTGTTGGTTTTCTGCTTTATATGTAAAGTGTCTTGAGACAACTTGTTGTGATTTGACACTTAAATAAAATTGAATTGAACATCAACAATGCTTACGGTAATACGGGGTATACTTGTCATTCTTCATACCTGTTCTTCATGAGGCGGACCTCCCTCTTTCGTGTGACCACTTCGGTCTCCCGGCCCTGTTCGGGCAGGGCGGGGGACGAGGCCATGACCACCCCGGGGGCGATGGTGCTGGTCGGGGCCGTTCGGATCTGATAGGCCTGGACGTCACCGGACGCAGCTGGAGACGGGTGGAGAGATTCAATCAAAGGTGGTTCGAGAACAACACGGCTTCGTTGGATGCAATCTTACGGAAGCAGTACTGACTGCGCATGCAGACAGGGTTGACATTGAAGCAGTACTGACTGCGCATGCAGACAGGGTTGACATTGAAGCAGTACTGACTGCGCATGCAGACAGGGTTGACATTGAAGCAGTACTGACTGTGCATGCAGACAGGGTTGACATTGAAGCAGTACTGACTGCGCATGCAGACAGGGTTGACATTAGGCAGTACTGACTGCGCATGCATGCAGACAGGGTTGACATTAAGCAGTACTGACTGCGCATGCAGACAGGGTTGACATTAAGCAGTACTGACTGTGCATGCAGACAGGGTTGACATTAAGCAGTACTGACTGCGCATGCATGCAGTCAGGGTTGACTTTGAAGCAGCACTGCACATGCAGACAGGGTTCCCCATAGGGGGATTTTAGACAAATCATCCAGGCTGTTTCACTCATATGGATATGAAGAATCAACTGACTGAGAGAAAACGCTATTGTTACTGCTGCTGAATTAGTTACATTTTCGCTAAAAACAGACAATAACACAGAGACAGCTTGTTTATTTTTGGACCACAACGCTTATATGAGACGATTTTAAGATGAGCCCATGTTATTCTCCATAGAGAAATTACTTCCATGAACCAAGGGATGAGTGAGTGACGTCAGGACTTTAGAACCAGGGGATGAGCGAGTGACGTCAGGACTTCTCACCTTGGACGACCACCTGGTTGCTGGGCACCAGGATCTGCTGTCCGTCGCTGGTCTGGGCGTACTGCAGGATGGTGGTCCCCTGCTGGCCGCCCGCCGCGTTGGTCATGGTCAGCGTCTGGATACCCTGGACCCCGTCCGTCCCGTTGTTGGCCAGCTGGATGGCCCCGCCCTGGGTGATGGCGACTGGGTGGGAGGGGGAGAGGAGGGGGAGAGGTGAGGGGAGAACCATAACCCTGACACTGGGTGATGGCGACTGGGTGGGGAGGAGAGGTGAGGGGAGAGTAGCCGAACCTTAACCCTAGTCCTGAGTGATGGCGACTGGGTGGGAGGAGAGGAGGGGAGGGGAGAGTAGCCGAACCTTAACCTTGACCCTGGGTGATGGCGACTGGGTGGGGGAGGGGAGGGGAGGGGAGAGTAGCCGAACCTTAACCCTAGTCCTGGGTGATGGCGACTGGGTGGGGGGAGAGGAGGGGAGGGGAGAGTAGCCGAACCTTAACCTTGACCCTGGGTGATGGCGACTGGGTGGGGGAGGGGAGGGGAGAGTAGCCGAACCTTAACCCTAGTCCTGGGTGATGGCGACTGGGTGGGGGGAGAGGAGAGGAGGGGAGGGGAGAGTAGCCGAACCTTAACCTTGACCCTGGGTGATGGCGACTGGGTGGGAGAGGGGAGGGGAGGGGAGAGTAGCCGAACCTTAACCTTGACCCTGGGTGATGGCGACTGGGTGGGAGGGGGGAGGTGAGGTGAGGTGAGGGGAGAGTAGCTTACTGTATTGTAGATGGGCACGGTGGGTGGCATGGTGTTATAACTTACTGTATTGTAGATGGACACGGTGGATGGCATGGTGTTATAACTTACTGTACTGTAGATGGACACGGTGGATGACATGGTGTTATAACTTACTGTATTGTAGATGGACACGGTGGATGGCATGGTGTTATAACTTACTGTATTGTAGATGGACACGGTGGATGGCATGGTGTTATAACTTACTGTACTGTAGATAGACACGGTGGATGACATGGTGTTATAACTTACTGTATTGTAGATGGACACGGTGGATGGCATGGTGTTATAACTTACTGTATTGTAGATGGGCACGGTGGGTGGCATGGTGTTATAACTTACTGTATTGTAGATGGGCACGGTGGGTGGCATGGTGCTATAACTTACTGTACTGCCCGGTGCTGGTCTGGTAGATGGGCACGGTCGATGGCATGGTCACCGTGGCGATGGTAGGCTGGCTGATGGCCACGGCGTCATCCTCGGCCTTCTCCTCTTCGATGCGCGCCACCGCGGGGGCGTCTGACGAGAGGTCGTTCAGGATCTTCCTGTTTGGGCGGACCGGAACGCAACAAGGTTCAACGTCGTACTTTATTAGAGTAAAACTTTATCGTTCCATCTTGTGTACAGGTACATAAGAGTAAAACTTTATTATAAAAAAGAGAGACGATCCAAAGAGAAGGGAAGCCTTTATTAAATTAAAAAGGCAAATGCCAACATGTTTCGACCATTAACTGGTCTTCTCTTCATCAGACCAGTTCATGTCCAGTCCTCTTTTTAACTTTGAGTGCCCGGATCGTCTCTCTTTTCTCTATGCCTTGATCCCGTTTTGATCTGTGTGAGCACCTTTTTATCATCATTACCTTTTGATATCTCCGTTGAGCACCTGGTCTTTTTCTCTTAGTAAAACTTTATTGTTCCATCTTGTGTACAGGTACATACGAGTAAAAGGTATTTCTGTTTGGCTTCCTTCAGACAATGCAACAGCACATAGACCATCTACTTTCACCACCTAAACTAAAGTCCCATGCATTCATGATGTAGGCTTCGTCATAACTTTGCGTGGTGGCGTATGCTTAAAATGAACATGTATGGTACATCCTGTACCATACCCTACATACCATTCCGTGTCGGTAACTTGTACATCTGCATTTTTGCGCATACATGTGAACCTTGTATGCTGCCATTAAATTTGCGCTGCTCAGGGGGCACGATGGCACAGTCAGTAGTGCTGTCGCCTCACAGCTAGAAGGTCCTGGGTTCGATTCCCGCTAAGGACACTGTGGACACTGTGGGCACTGTAGGCGTGTTTCCTCCTCCGCGTCATCAGTGCCCATACCCGAGGCAGGGTTGGCGAAAGGGCCTTTCTGTGTGGAGTTTGCATGTTCTCCCCGTGTCTCCTAGGGTAGGTATCCTCACAAGTTCTCCCCGTGTCTCCTAGGGTAGGTATCCTCACAAGTTCTCCCCGTGTCTCCTAGGGTAGGTACCTTCACATGTTCTCCCCGTTTCCCCTCACATGTTCTCCCCGTGTCCCCTAGGGTAGGTACCCTCACATGTTCTCCCCGTGTCCCCTAGGGTAGGTACCCTCACAAAAAACATGCAGTAATCCTGATCTCTAAACTGCCTCCTCCTGGCCAGCCGGGGCGCCTGATGGAGGGGAAAGGAACTGGTGGGAATAACGTGTTCCTTCCACGCGCTACGTCCGGCTGGGGAAATCCCCCCCTGTCAGGTGAAAAGAAGCAGCTTGGACTCCTCATGCATAGAAGGAAGCATGAGGTCAGTCCGCAGTCCGCACCGTGGTGGAAGCGAACAGAGTTCGGCATTTTTTGGCGGACCATGGTTCGTTTCTTTGATCTGCACCAGAGTTGGGATGCACTTCACACCAGCCGAACCAAAGGGGTGAGCAGACCATGGTTCGTTTCTTTGATCTGCACCAGAGTTGGGATGCACGTTCACACCAGCCGAACCGAAGGGGTGAGCAGACCATGGTTCGTTTCTTTGATCTGCACCAGAGTTGGGATGCACGTTCACACCAGCCGAACCAAAGGGGTGAGCAGACCATGGTTCGTTTCTTTGATCTGCACCAGAGTACGGATGCACGTTCACACCAGCCGAACCAAAGGGGTGAGCAGACCATGGTTCGTTTTAAACGAACCAAACAGCCCCGGTGTGAAAGAGCCCTAGACTAGACTAAGACTAAAACTTTTCAGATGACTAAAATAAGACCAAACAAAACTAAATAGAATGTTAGCTAAACAAAAAACCTATATTGCTGTCAAAATGTATGACAAAACAGGGCTTCAGTGGGTAATCATACTTCATTCTTCGGTTCCACGTGTACACACGCAGGCACGCACACACACACAAACACACACACGCGCGCGCACACACACACACACACACACACACTTATCTACCTGTAGGAGGGCCGCCGCGAAAGAATCTCCCTGCGTTTCTGGGAGTCTGTCACGCTGTCCACCGACTCCTGGGAGTCCTCACTCTCTGCTATGGTGGAGATCTGGAGGGGACACACACGCACGCACACACACACACACACACACACACACACACACACACACACACACACACACACGCACACACGCACACGCACACGCGCACACGCACACGCACATACACACACACACGCACACACACACACACACACACACACACACACACACACACACACACACACACACACACACACACACACACACACACACACACACACACACACACACACACGCACACGCGCACGCGCACACGCACACGCACACGCACACGCACACGCACACACACATACACACACGCACACACACACACACACACACACGCACGAATAAGTACTTGGGGTTCGCTGTCAGGCAGGGGATGTTATGCTCTCAAGAGTTACATTATTGTTAAATCTGCATTACTAAATTAATTTACAAGAAGTCTCCACAATTAGAGAATGTAGAGGAATTGTTATTTTGATCAACGTTTGCCTGTTATCTCTCCTAATGGTACCAACATCAACACAGCATGGACATGTGGACCAAATCGTATCCAACAAGATATTCTAAGTCTTGGGTCTGAGAGGCTACATGTCATCAAACGGTGGTCCGTGGCTCAAATGGGTCTGAGGGGCTAAATGTCATCAGATGGTGGTCCGTGGCTCAAATGGGTCTGAGGGGCTAAATGTCAAATGGTGGTCCGTGGCTTAAATGGGTCTGAGAGGCTAAATGTCAAATGGTGGTCCGTGGCTTAAATGGGTCTGAGAGGCTAAATGTCAAATGGTGGTCCGTGGCTCAAATGGGTCTGAGAGGCTAAATGTCAAATGGTGGTCCGTGGCTTAAATGGGTCTGAGAGGCTAAATGTCATCAGATGGTGGTCCATGGCTCAAATGGGTCTGAGAGGCTAAATGTCAAATGGTGGTCCGTGGCTCAAATGGGTCTGAGGGGCTAAATGTCAAATGGTGGTCCGTGGCTTAAATGGGTCTGAGAGGCTAAATGTCAAATGGTGGTCCGTGGCTCAAATGCCCAGTAAATAATGGACCTTGATGTGAAAAGGGTTGAAAACCACTGGTTTAAACGAAGAAGTGGCAGAACCTTCACTAAACCAGCTGGGACGTCGCTCCACACGTCCCAGACTCTTCTGTCTTCTCCCTTCTGGCTCCAAAACTACGGAATGAATTTCCCAATACAAACTGCAGACTCACTCCCTCCCAGTATCCCTCCGTAGTCTGAAAACCCACCTCTTCAGACTCCATCTTATAGCCCGTAGCACTTGCCCTATCCTCGATGACCTTACAGGCGTATGTAAAGGCTCAACTAATAACTAGTAACTTAGATAGCACTTTATGTAGACATAGCACTCTATAGTGTATACTCATAGTTTCATTGCACAGACATTCTACTGTTAGACAGATGTTAGGTTGCCATCTTGCTTATGATTCTTGATGACTATTTCTATGTATGTGATGTATTACCTTGTGTTGTTCTTGCTTACTGTAAGTCACTCGTCTGAATTGTAAGAAGTTTCAGTGTGGTCAGTTACAGGCTGAACCTGTGGTCAGTAACTGGATGACCTGTGGTCAGTAACTGTGTGACCTGTGGTCAGTTAGTTAGGGTGGGGTGGGGTGATGTAGGGTGGTAGCTTCCCATCAATAGCTTTAAAAATGAGTCAGTCAGTGTAGTTTACCTGTACAGCCTGGACCTGAGGCGACTGGATGACCTGTGGTCAGTTAGTTAGGGTGGGGTGATGTAGGGTGGTCAGTCAGTGTAGTTTACCTGTACAGCCTGGACCTGAGGCGACTGGATGACCTGTGGTCAGTTAGTGTAGTTACCTGTACAGTCTGGACCTGAGGCGACTGGATGACGGAGGGCTGCGCCGCCTGGATGACCCCGTGGACCTGCACCGTCTGACCGTTGGGCAGCTGGACCAGAGTGACCGTGTTTCCGCCGACCCCCCCGTGGCCGCCGGCCATCTGCACCTGAAACATACAAGCTTCCTTTCACCCACATCCACAGTGTTTAGTATCAGCGGTGGGGGGGGGGGGGGGGAGGGTGGGGGGGGGGCAGTAATGTTACCCAGAGTGTAGAGTAGGAGAGTAGCGTCACGCTTTGATCTCGCCGC
Organism: Electrona antarctica; assembly: GCF_951216825.1. Classification (NCBI taxonomy): domain Eukaryota; kingdom Metazoa; phylum Chordata; class Actinopteri; order Myctophiformes; family Myctophidae; genus Electrona; species Electrona antarctica. The sequence goes on along the minus strand of NC_136794.1, from coordinate 43,618,685 downwards.
AAAGCGGGTGCCTATGGGCTATAGTTCCAAACATTGCTCCTATGGCTGGAACTATGCCATTGAGATAGAATGAGCACTTCCGCCTTCAACGCTAGTGTCGCCACTCTCTTACTAGATTACTCTGCTGTTACCTAAGTAAAAATATCAATCAGTGTTGATTTCGTCGACTTTAAAACTAAGATGAAAAATGTCCGTCGACTACCTTTTTTCACTGACGGAAACTAAATGTAAATGGAAACTAAATGAAAACTAAGTAAGCTAAAATGACTAAAACTAAGACTAAATACTGACAATTTCGTCAACAGATAAAAACTGGACTAAAATGTTGGGAAGGGACTAGTGGACAAGAGATCCACTAGTCATTTTACACTTGGTTGCATGCTGGTTGGTTGTAAGCTCACAACGCGTCGCACTGCGACGTGCTGTGAGCTTGATTACGACGGCATCAAGGCCCGACAAAATACATTTTAGTCGACTAAATCAGCCGCACATTCAACGCTAAACACACGTGAATAAAAAACTTGAAACTTGAACTTGAAAACATGTAAGAATATAAAAGTAGTAATATGATATTCTGTGTCATATGAGCAGTAATCCACCCCTCTTGGCTCTAGCTATGGCCTATTTGTGGAATCACACCCAGCCAGGCTCAGTCTGTATCCCCACCTCAACCTCAAGCTCAAAGCAAGTTCGTTGAGTTGTGAACCAACTGCGGCATGATAGTAGGAACGTGTGTGTGTCGCATAAACTGTGCTAATTGAGGAACACCGATATAAATAAGTGTCAGTATGGGCCCTGCCTGCCTGCCTACCCGCCTGCCTGCCTGCCTGCCTGCCTGCCTGCCTGCCTGCCCGCCTGCCTGCCTGCCTGCCTGCCTGCCTGCCTGCCTGCCTGCCTGCCTGCCCGCCTGCCTACCCACCTGCCTGCCTGCCTGCCTGCCTGCCCACCTGCCCACCTTCTTGCCTGCCTGCCTGCCCACCTCCCACCTGCCTGCCCACCTCCCTCCCTGCCTGCCTGTCTGCCTGCCTGCCTGCCTGCCTGCCTGCCTGCCTCCCTCCCTGCCTGCCCTGCCTCCTGCCTGCCCACCTGCCAGCCTGCCCACCTGCCTCCCTCCCTGCCTGCCTGCCCTGCCTGCCCACCTGCCTCCCTGCCTGCCTGCCCACCTTCCCACCTGCCTGCCTGCCCACCTGCCTCCCTGCCTGCCTCCCTCCCTGCCTGCCTGCCCACCTGCCTCCCTGCCTGCCCTGCCTGCCTCCTGCCTGGACAGCGTGGGCTCTGCTAGCCTGGCATGACCTGCCACATTCCTGTGGTTCCTCCAGGCTCCATTACATTTCTTATATTTCTATACATTTTCTATAAATCGGCAAAAAACAATTAGTCGGATTACGCTTAAATAAAACAATTAATTTGTTAGATAGCAGTCAGTCACCTGTGTGGTCTAGATATTAACAGTAGTAATTAGTTAGCAGTCAGTCACCTGTGTGTGGTCTAGTTACTAATAGTAGTAATTAGTTAGCAGTCAGTCACCTGTGTGGTCTAGATATTAATAGTAGTAATTAGTTAGCAGTCAGTCTCCTGTGTGTGGTCTAGTTATTAATAGTAGTAATTAGTTAGCAGTCAGTCACCTGTGTGGTCTAGTTACTAATAGTAGTAATTAGTTAGCAGTCAGTCACCTGTGTGGTCTAGTTACTAATAGTAGTAATTAGTTAGCAGTCAGTCACCTGTGTAGTCTAGTTACGAATAGTAGTAATTAGTTAGCAGTCAGTCACCTGTGTGTGGTCTAGTTACTAATAGTAGTAATTAGTTAGCAGTCAGTCA